>NC_058143.1:3785000-3819358 GCF_011075055.1 Mangifera indica
TTAGCAGTCTAGGTTAGATAACATAGATTTTTAGGGTAAGATGATCTTCCAATCCAGAGAAACAAAAAGAACTAGAAGAACAAGAAGCAAATGAGAGATGATCACCCTGTCTGCTAGAAATATGGCAAGAATCACTTAGGAAAGTGTTTGATAAGTCAAAACATTTGCTTCATGTATAGATAATCAAGAAACTTAGCAAGAGATTACAAAGCCACACCAATCCCAGTAGAGCATACAATCGGAGGTACAAATGCTAAAATGTTTAATGCGGCCTAAAGTCAAGTAAAGGCTTGCCTATTAATAGTTACATGGTAATTGCTCTTTCATACTAACCTTATTTATTCTTTGATTGATTTAGGATCCATGAATTCTTTAATTGTATGTACCATAGCTGAGAGGTTAGGGTTAGTGCCCACGATAGTAAAATAGGTAAAAATTCAATTATATGATAGAGATAATGTGTTCAATAATGAGATTTTGATAAGTGATACAATAACCATCACTGAGAGTTGGGAGTTGATTTAATATTGTTTAGCATGTTAGACTTTGAGGTGATATTGGGAATGAACTTATTGGAGAGATATGAATCTAACATTGATTATAGAAAAAAAAAAGACTCAATTCAATTTAGACAATAGTGATAAGTTCATTTTTGCAAAGAGTTGTTTGTTCAATATGATGTCAATAGTTAAAAGCAAGGAATTTTTAAAGCAAGAAAAGTCTGGGTATTTTAGCTCACATAGTGAGCAAGACAAAAAGGTTTAGCCTAAATTTGCATGCTATGTCAATTGTCTAAGAAATTGTTGATGTGTTCTTGGACAATTTGCCTTAATTAGCTCCCAAGTGTGAGGTTGAATTTAACGTAGAGTTGGCATCAAGTACAACACTAATATGTAAAGCTCCATACAAAATGACTCTAACTTAACTACATGAATTGAAGAAGCAACTCTAAGAGTTGTTAGATAATATCTTCATAAGACCGAGTCATTCTCCCTAGGACACAATAATCCTTTTTATAAAGAAGAAATATCGATTGATATGGATGTTTAAAAATTATCAAGAGCTAAACAGGTTGTAACAATTAAGAACAAGTACCTACTATGTGATTGGGTGTTTACTTTATTTTTAATTTAAAATCGCTCAATTACATAATGACACATTAGTGTGTACTCAAAATAGGTATATATAGTTATATTGTTTTATAGTTATGCCCATCGAATTGATGAATGCTTTAGCAATTTTTATGAAGTTGATGAATAGAGTTTTCCGAGATTGTTTAGATAAGTTTATTATGGTGTTCATTAATGATATATTAACATATTCCAAGATGATGAGAGAACATAAGGTGCACTTGAGAATTATATTACAAAAAATTGTATGTCAATTTCTCTAAGTGCGAGAAACACTACAATTTCTCATAGATTTCAAAGTGTAAATAAGAAGGCATGTTTATGGACTTCATAATCGGTTTACCAAGAGTGCAAAAAGAATATAATGCATTGTAGTTGATTATTGACAAATTGACTATGTTAGTGCATTTCCTACCAATTGAGAATGTCATGACAGTAGATTAATTAGGTTAGACCTATGTGGTGAAACTACATAATGAATCTAAGATAATAGTTTTAGATCAAGACATGAGGTTTGTATAAACTTTTTAGAACGGTCTTGAAAATTTTTTGGGTACAACTTGACCTTTAAGTACAACTTACTACCCATAAACCAATGACCAACTATATGATTAAAGATATTTTTAAAGCATGTTATTTAGATCATAGGACTAGTTAGACAAATATAGTCCTATTGATAGAGTTTGCCCATAATAACAATTGTCAAGCAATGATTAAGATGTCACCCTATGAAGAATTTTATTGTACTATGTATAAATCACTGTTATATTAGGATGAGATAGATGAGAGATATTCTCTAAATCAAGCATTGAAGCTAGAAATGACATAATATATATATATATTGATGTGAGTCTATAAAGAGTTATGAGAACTAGAAGAGAAAGACTTGAAGTTCCACGTAAATGATAAGGTATTTGTTAAGATATCCCCTTACTAACATGTGATCAAATTTGGCAAGAAAGAGAAACTCACTTTGAGGTACATTGGTCCTTTGGAGGTTTTAAAGAGGATTGTTAAGGTAGTGCATGATCAATGGGCATGGATTATATACATAATGTGTTTCATATCTCATTTTTACATAGGAATGTTTGTGATCCTTCACACGTGTTGAAGATGAAGGAGGTCGAGTTAGAGGATATTTTGATTTATGAGGGTCAACTATTACAAATACTGGACATAAAAATGAACAAAAATATTCTACTACTTTTGATCCTCCAGAGGAATCACAATGTTAAGGAGGCTACCAAGGAAGTCAATAAAGACATAAGAGATGGATTTCTCAAGTTGTTCAAGTGAATTTTGAGGACGAAATTCTTATAAGGAGTGAGGAAATGTAACACCCATAAGTACTTTCAATGGTAATTTGGTCATTATATATATATATATATATATGTGTGTGTGTGTGTGTGTGTGTGTGTGTATGTATGTATGTATGTATGGTTTAAGTTACAAGAAAGCTTTAAATGTGAAATTAAGGGGTGGACTCGTTGTTCGTAAAAGAGTAACACTCATTGCATAGTTATTGTATCATTCAGAGCAATAAATGATTGTCTATGAAACTAAAAATAAGTATCTCAATAAAACACCCGTTTCAATAAAAGGAATGAACATTTTGAACTAGAGGTTATCAAATCAATATGGTTCCTAAAACAAAAGGGGTTAATAATATAGACTACACATTGTGGGATATATGGAATTTCCATCTATGTAATTAAGTTAAAGGTTAGATATGTAATTAGGGCTAGATTCAAACCAAGCTTGTTCGAGCTTGAGCTCAAGCTCGGCTCGAATAAGCTCGAAACAAGCCAACTCCAAATAAGCTCGAGCTCGAGCTCGAGCTTAAGCCTGTAACTTCAAGCTTGAGTTGCTCGTCAAGTTCACAAACTATAAATTTTAATATAAAATGACGTTGTTTTGACCAATATATATTAAAATGACGTTGTTTTGACCAATATATATTAAAATGACGTCGTTTTGACCAATATATATTAAAATGACGTCGTTTTAATAACGAGTTAATTAAAGGTTGAGCTTGAAATGAGCCGAGCTAGAACTTATTTGCAGCGAGCTCGAACTCAAGCTCAATTACTGCAAATCAAGCCAAGCTTAAACTTAGCTCAATTTAAATCCAACCTTATATATAATCAAATTAGTGCATATATTTAAAATTTACATTTCATGTGTCAATTTTTGTTTTCCATGTGGTAAGTTATGATTCTAATTAACAAACCTTCTAGTAAAATAGCCCAATCCTTTATTGATTTGGAAAACTTAATTCAATCCATTATACCAGTTTTATATCTATTTTTTGAGATATTGATTTAAATCTTTGTCTCACATTACTTATTTACTAGATTTCTGATGGAGACTTTCCCCTGTAAATACATTATTTTGTTTTTATTTAGAGTCATAAAAAATAGATATACAAATAAAATAGTCAACGATATTTTATTTGTCATTACCCTCTGGCAACCTTCTCCCCCGTTTTTGTCTTCTACATCTCAACAATGAAAATGACATCATTGTCTCTAGACGAAGATGATCCATCTTCATTAGAGATGAATACAATATAGAAGGGGACGAGGAGAAAGTTGTTGGAGGGCAACTGTGCCGGAGAAATGGAAACCTAACAGGGGAAAAAAATAACATTTCAAAGTTTAATCTTAAGAAAAAAATTTTAGTTTTCTGAACTAAGGGGAGAAATAAATGAATTTTTATTATTTTTAATGTATTACTATGTAAATAATGATTTTACCCTTAAAACTAACTAATTTTATCAATTTTAACTATCCATAGGTGAGAGTTTGGATTTTTTATACTTAGCAGGTACCAGTTTGAGGATTTAACAAACCTTGGGTGGGAATAAGTCTTTTGGCCAAAAAACTAATTTGCGTTCCACATTTTTTCTACCACTTGTTTCTACGTTAGCTAGCTCATTAAAGAGAAAATGAATCCTATTCAAGTATACACCATTAGAGTTTTGAAACTTTTTAATTTGAATTAAACACCATTTAAATCCATTGTGTTGAATAAACCACAATAAAAATGAAAAAAAAAAACCTTTTTGTTGAGATATGAAAAATAATTCGTGGCTAACAAATCTTATGATTTGGTTTTATTTAAAATTATAAAATTATATTCATTTTTATATGTAATTTATCGTTTTCATTTATGGACGAAGACGTTGTCTTCATTGTTAAGACAAAGACAACAGAGAAGGGGGAGAAAGGAGAAAAGGTTGCTAGAGGGTAACCACGCCAGAGAAAGACAACTCCAGAGAAATGGAAATCTAGCGGGGGAAAAATGTAATATTTTAAAATTTAATCTTGAGGTAAATTGTTAATTAGTTAAACCAATGTAGGAAATATATACATTTTTATTATTTAAATATATTATTGGTTAAATGAAGATTTTATTTTTGAAACTAACTAATTCTGTCAATTTTAACTACCTACGAGTGGATTCAACAAATACCAATTTTTTAACAGTTTTCATTACTTAACAAATACTAATTTGAGATTCAACAAACCTTGGGTGGGAATAAATCTTTTGGCCAAAAAATTAATAAGCATTCCGCAATTTTTCTGCCGCTTTTTTCATCATTAGCCACCTTGCCATTAAAGAGAAAATGAATCCTATTTAAGTGTGCACCATTAGAGTTTTGAAACTTAATAATTCAAATTAAACACCATTTAAATCTATTGTGTTGAATAAACCACAATAAAAATGAAAAAAAAAATAAAACCTTTTTGTTGAGATATGTAAAATAATAGGTGGCTGACAAATCTTATGATTTATGGTTTTATTTAAAATTATAAAAAATATATTTATTACATGTATTTTATCACACTCAAACTTTAAAATTGACATTTTCCCACTTTTAATCCAATTTTCTTCGTTAAAGTTTACTGTAAAAAGGTATAAAAGTATTTTCTTTGTTTAATTAATTTTAATCTTAGTTATGTAATTTTTATTATTTTGTTTTTCTATTATCATTTTTCTTTACCACCTGATTCCCTCATTGTTACTTCCCCACTCTTCTCTCCACTGTTTTCGACAACCAGATTCATTCAATCCATTGTTACCACTATATTCATTCAATTTCGAGATGATGATTGAAGGTGGGTTTGAGTAGATGTTGACAATTGTTCACGTTTACTTTTCAGTGATCTAAACCTTCTAAAAACCCATTGCAGTATTCCGTGGAGTTGTACGAACGACTGTGACCAACCACGACGCCACAAACTCTTCGAGTGATGAAGGAGGAAATTTTTTGGGCGTCAATGAGTGAAACGCCTCACTGTGTCAATAATTGCCGATAAAGTTATCGATTTATAATTAAAAATTGCACAAACAAAGTCATCAAATTACAATCCAAAACCGCATTAATTATCATGGATGAGTTATTGAAGGTTGGTACAATTAATTAGATAAGCAGGAGATATATTCACTAGAAGTACTTGTCATTGGCTTCTATGGTTGTTGAGCTCAGTTGTTGGGGCTATGACATGTGATCAAGTGGTCATATGTTGGAAATTGACTTTAGAATTTCAATTTGATGGTCGGTAACTTACTGGGAGATTGAATGAAAGAATAAGAAAATAATAGGGTTTTACGAGGAGGAGATTAGTGAAATTGAGGGAGATGAGTTGTTACTGTGGAATAGATAAGTAATTGAATTGATCACATTAATATTAAAACTATTAAAGTTATTTTTATCTTTTCAGTGTTTTTATTCTAAAATTTAAAAGAATTTATTAATAAAACCTGTCAGAAATTAGGAAAGTATTGTTTTTAAAGTTTGAGAATCAGAAGGGTTATTCAAACAAACAAGGGGTGAGAAATAGTCAGTACTGGCACAAAATAAAATATTGTACGTTAAGGTATGACTAAAAATTTAATCACAAATTAATTTAGTGATATTCAAATATATTTCTCACCTTGGAGCAGTGTTTTTTTATGAAAATATTTAATTTTTAATTATAGTTTTATTCATATATATGTCAGTAAAGAGATACAATTTACAAATATGCAATATAAAAAACATGTAATGCTAAAAATTAACTTTGAAAGCATAGGGAAAAAGAAGAATGCCATGAAGACATTAATTATATCAATAAAACTATGTGTACCCACTTTGGGTACATAAATATGTATACATTTATATGTGTCATTATGTGATTGGATGATTTTGAATTAAGAATAAAACAATAATCAATCATATGATGACACATATGAGTGTGTATATATTTGTGTATCCAAAGTGGGTACACATAGTATTACTCTAATTATATTTGATTGTTTTGTAATATAGTATTATTTAATTAATAATATATCGCAGCCTCAATAATTACATTTTCATAAAGTTTTTGGATCCCAACAATGTGATGACAACTTAATTATTTGAGTAATTTTTCTCCTATAAATCTCACAAAGAACGGATTTATTTATTAACTTTAATTATTTTCATTGAAGAAGTAAGATTTAAATTCTAATAAAAAATCCCCTGTTAATAAGAAAAATTACTCTATATAACTGAGGAAAATTTTGAAAGGAAAATCTTGAATCTTTCACACTTAATTAAAAAAATGAATAAATAATGTGATAGTTACATGATTAGGAATGCTTCTTCCAGACAAAGAAAATAATAATGGCTTTGCAAATCCATGTGATTTATGCAGAAAAAAAGTTAGATAAAAAAGAAAAGACAAGTGAAAAAGATAAGAAGAAAAGTTTGCCCTAAAAATTTATATGTCCGATATTGTTGTTTTGATGATCAATGTACTCTTGTTTATCTTGAATCTAAAGTCTGTCTCTTTTGTTTTCTGTTTTCTGTCCTACACCAGTACCATCAGCATGGGAGAATCATGAGAGAAAAATTGACTTTTTAATGCTTTGATTGAAGTTTGAAATCCATGGAGAAATTATTTAAAATTTGATTTTGCTTGAGACCGTCTCTGTCAGACCCAATATAATATTTCTTAGACATAATAATTGCTTTGGAAATCTATGAACAACAATGCTATGGCCCCCCAGGAAGAGTTTTATCATTGAGTCATGACAAAATTGAGAATTTTCACTTTAACATGAAGAAGAAGAAATTAAATTGCTTTTTTTTTTGGGGGGGGGGGGGGGAGGGATTGAATTACTTTTCCTATTTTTCAAATTTAAATATTGAAATTTAATTGTGAAAAGAAAATTTTATCAATTTATAATAATAGATAAGAACTTTTTGTCTCTATAATGTTATATGTTGAGTGTTTAAAATTCGATTTACCTCTTAACTGTTAGTATGAGAGAGATCCAATTATATATTCTAATTTCAAGTGATATCTAAATCCAAAGTTTAGAACATTTCCATTCAAATCTATTACAATATAAATCCACTTAAAAGTGACCTAAGTAAGTTGACGATCAATTAAACTAAGATTGGTTTTTATTCACCGGTTTAGGAGGTTTGACTTGCCTAGTTGAGGGAATATTGTTGATGGACTAATATGTGATAAGAGATTATTGATCAAGTATAACACATTGGGTATAAGTATATACATACGAGAAATAGTGTCATTTTTTTAACTAGCTTTTAGAGTATGATAACTCTAAGGAGATATATGGTTTGAGTAATATTTTATTATCAAAATAGAGAGATTACCTTGAAGATAGATTATTTAGATGATTACTGAGTATAAATTACTATATTTGATAAAATTTGATACGTATAAATAATTATTATGTTTGGTTAAAGGTAATAAAAGAATATTAGTAAATTATTTTACTTAAATACCCTTAAATATAATTATTTTTAAATATTTTTATATTATTTGTTATATTAATTAAAAATAAATTTATTTTTGTCTCAAAAAATTAATAAATAATAATATAATTGTAATAAAATCAAAATTATCTCGATAATATTTTAATACCAGTGATAATCAGATTATCATCTATATTACCTGTTACATCAATATTGATAATAAAATATTACTGTAATATTTTATTACTAATAAACTAAATAAGATAATGTAAGATAAATTAACAAATTTATTTTTTATTGTAAAGCTTTAATGTTTGGATCTAAGAAAATGCGATTATTGTTGAATGTTTCTAAAACTAAGGGGAACATTTCTTTCGTGATAAATTAGGGGTCACCATGTGATTTGGCTTCAATAATTAGAATTAAAATCCAATTCATCCCAAATTGCTTAGTATAAAAAGACTAAATTAAGCTTATCTTTTCCCAATCCCAATGAAGACACTTTTGGTTTTGATAGATTCTCATAAAAAGAACCACGCAGACTCTCTATCTTTTTATATTTATGAAAATCGATGACAACTATAGATTAATCTGATTTGATTCGGTCATCAGTTTGATGAATCATATTAATTATTTAATTTTTTTTCTTCTGTTGAGGTGAGAGCAATTTGACCCCACATGAACAAGAAAAGAAGAGAAATGTGAGATGATGAAGTTCTTCAACCACTACCTACAAACAAATAAATTAAAAGGTGCAGAATCTAACAAGTTGATGGCAGTCAGAATGTCAGTCGATTCCTTTACACTACCATGTCCTTTTTTAATGGACACAATTCTTCGTTCTTTCATTTTCTAGATGTTTAAAAAATTTTCTTTCAAAAAATTCCAAGACTGGAGGAGATATTTAGTTAATAACATTATATGTATATTGATAAGTAATATTATTGATGACAGTGGTAGACTTATAAATATAACTAATATTTTTAAAAGAGAGTTTATGGTTGAATCAATTATTTCATTAATTTATAATTCAATTGGTTTAATTAGATAATCAATTTGTTAAACATATTATCAAATTATTATATATTTATTGAATAATATCAAATATTTATTAAATATAAAAAAATAATTTTAAATATATTAATCAAATAATTGATATTTCATTATATAGATAAAAAAAAACCAATTATAAATTTTATAATACATTCAATTAAAATTTTATACATTATAATTTTTTTAAGTTTTAATAAGAAAAAAATTGTGTAGTATTATGTAAACTCAATTTTGTTGGTTTTAAATAGTTTTTTTTTTTTGGTTGAACAGGTTTACCAAGTTTGATCAAATTTTAAATAAATCAATATTTATAGATATATCGAACTAGATTATGAAATCAGACTGAGTTGTAGACTGGTTTATGGCTTAATCAATCAAACCAGTTGATCTATTCTGATTTTAAAAACATTAGATATAATATAAATGAGTCAAAATTGAATAAAATTAAAAATATAAAAGACCAATAAAGAAATAACAAAATAAAGAGTTAGTGTAAAAATTTAAGAGTTATTTTGATATTTTTAATATATTAAGCTACTAATTTTTTTTAACTTAAAGGGTATTATATTACTAATTTTTCAAAGTTAATGAGGGTAGCACTGACTTTTCCAATCCAAAAGGGATCAGGTGACCCTCATTTGATCCCCATTGGGTTTGCCACTTACTAATGAGGTAGGACCTATTTTGGTGAATTTATTTTTTGATTCAAAGAATTTATTTCAAATTATAGATATTTTTAAAATTTTTGTACATGTTTTTATTATATTTTTTAAATGTTTATAGGATTTTAAGCAGCACTTTTAGTCTTTATAGATTCAGTTCATTTGATTACAAATTAATTTCTAAATATTCAAGAATAACTTTATAAATTTGACTTGATTTATTTACAGCGTTACAGTTAATTTTATTTATAGAGTAAGATCCACTTTAATAAATTTAATGCTATACCCAAGATGAATTATTATTAGAAGCTAGGGCCACTTTGAAATATGCTGCTGCCTCGAGAGTACCTAAGCTTGAAAAATTTTGTACTTCGTACTGAATTAATTATTCTCATGTCGTTTTGTTGGAACATTAAAATATAAATAATATTGTATATTTATTTTAAATATATAAATAAAAATATATTTATATATAGTATTATATAATTGAAATGGATAATGAACGGAATCTAGTTTTTTGAAACTTAAAGGTGATGATAGATCATTTCAACAAATCTTTGGTGAGAAATAGTCTTTTGGCCTCACAAAAGTTGTATATTCTTTTAGAAGTGTCTGTCTGGTCCAGAATCGAAAAGTGAGTATAAGAAAATTAATGTATATACATCATTGAAAATTATAAACTTATAATTGGTTAAAAGAGAGGATGAATATTAATTCATTGGTTATAGGAAAAGCGAAAACTTAACTTGGATCCGAGATGGGCCACTTAGATTGCCTTCAAGGTATCATGAGGAAAGAAAAAGAGTAATTATTTATCATTGAACAATAAGCATTTTCCTTGTTTTAATTGTGCTAAACAGATTAAAAGTGCTTTTAACGCAAAACCCATTTTGTGCTTTTCATGAACATGCAGAAATCAAGAAAGTTTGTTTCGTAAGGCCAAACAAGACATAACTTATAAGACATCTTCAATAATACTAAAAGTGCCATTCATATAATATATCAAACCCTAACCCTTACATCCCCATTGGAATTCTACAACTAAAATAAGTAGTATTATTTACATAAATATAGTGTAATTTTATATACAAAATAATAATATATCACTATATGATTGAGTTGGTTTAAATTAGTGATAAAACAATATTTAATTATATAAAGACATATCATTATTTATAAATACAATTATATACATTATTTGTGTATAAAGTTGTGTACATTGTTTTATTGAATATACAATGAAGGTAGAAGAAAATTTCTCATAAAAAGGAGGAACAAAGTTTACATTACAAGCTTATTATAAAATATCAAGGATTAGCATCTGATGTTATAAAAAAAAAGGGTGATTTTATTTACTATAACTAACAAAAGGTACAGGTTGTGACAAAATTTTAATTTAGAACCATAATAGAAGTTGACGTCAAGACAAAATTTTCAATTAGAGTTGTTATATATACTATGTTAAAAATAGTATAGGATAAATATGCCCTTTTTTCTGTATCAAACGCCAGTAAAGACTTTAATGGCAAGACCTTGTTGATGAAAATGGTTCAAAACATATTTTTTATGAAATTGTGGCTTATGTCTTACATGGAGTAGTTAACAATTTGATATTGGTGTTGTTAGTTATATAATGAGGTTTTGGGTGAATGTTTTAAATTTGAGTTTCCAAAAAATTTTGTAATACTCATATATAGTGAATTGGCCCTCACAACCAGAAGATGTGGATACATTTTTCAAACCTCCGAGTCCACACTCAAAAATGCAAAAGAATGCTACCTTTTGAGCATAACTTTGGGATTTGAATCGTTTGATTCCATCAATGTGAGGAGTGTTTCATACATCGAGTGCTAATCCTTAATCTCCTAACATGAGTTATACTTCTAGCATGAAGGAAGACAATATCGACTCAATTCCAATTATGACCTTAATATCAAATTGTGGTCGCCTTAACCACTTAGTGCAGTGTTACCTATGAACAAGATAAACATCTTGAGCTTCACACTCTAAAGGACATAACTTTCATTGATTAAAAGATTATGCATGCCACAATCCAACTATAGTTGGCCAGCTTCTCTAGTAGGATCTTGAAAGAGTATTCAAGTAGTTGCGTATATTTGAATCATTAGTCAGATACAACTAGTTTGTTTTCCCATAAAATAATTTTATTTAAAGTAAATGGATTTCTCATATTGTTGTTCAAGTTAATTAACTATCAAGTTTGGCAACTTGAAGCACTTTGTTTGTTGTAGTTGAATACCATCCTATTAGAAAGTGACAAAATTTAGACAAGAGTGGGACACTCTATCCCATCTAATGATATAACATGTGTCTTGTGAGGATAGGATAAAAATATGAATAATGATAAAATTTGTATTTATTTATTTATTTATTTATAATGTCATATATTGATGTCATGCATAGGTCTTGGTAAAAGTGATGCCAAAGAGATTTGTTACTTATGCTTCGACTGCACAAGATTGATACTTAACATGTTTGTTGGCTACGACAGTGATGTATGTTGGAGATTTCTGCATTTCAATATAAATATAAGAGTTTTGTATGTAGTAGTAACTTCATTTACAATTTGAGCTTTTGTTGTATTAATCTTCATTTGATATTTAATCATTATGTTAAAGATGAGGACTTTGATGAAGTTTATGTTGCAATTGTGTAGACAAGTTAAAGCTAAGAGAGTTCACCTTGATACATTGTTTGGAAGGTTTAGTCCTTTTTCGAGCAGGCATGTCTCAAAGCCTCTAAAACACGAGCCTAAAATTGTGAAATGTAGGTTAAAGGATGTTACTCTGAGTGCATTGGAGCCTCCTTCTGAGATATCACAAAGGAGGAACATTCATTATTTTCTAACAATATAGGAAAGTTGTTCATGTAGACAAGTAAGGTAATCTTGCTTAATCTCCCTTCAAGTGGGCCTTCAAGGATGACAAAAATTTAGTCCCAAGCATTTTCCTTGTTATAAAAATGATACAAGAGTGCATCTTTTGGGAAAAAATGTGCAAAGTATTGTGGCATGAAAGCTTCTATAAAGTTGCAATGTTTGGTGGAGGATGCTCTACATGTAATATTTGTTTCCTTTTTTTCTTGTGCTTTTGTCCTTTATAAATCTTTTTATGATGATTTTAGATCTGTATTTAGGTCAAGGGTAAGTTACTACTTTTTAACAAAGTATGGTTGATGTTGTAATGTTGGAGTGATTATTTCTTAGGAGTTGGAGTGTCTCAACGATCAAATGTCTATCATGAAGAGAGAAATGGTATAAACAAATGAGTAGCCTAAAACTAATGTAGAACACTTTAGAGCCATAAAGGAATTTATGAAGAAAGACTTGTCTTTTTTGTTAGCATCTATAACAACAGGATGATGAGATGCATGCTTAATTTTTAGGCTTAGAATCATAAGCTCCATGTGTTCTTTTACTTTGAGAGAGAGAGAGATCACTAAGGAAATTAGGAAAAAAACTTGATCATTTAGTAGATAATTTGAATAGGTTTCTTTGCTAAGATGAGAATTTGAAATAGGAATTAATAATAATTGAGATTAAGGTTGAAAACTAAGCCAAGGGCATGGTCTTGAATGTCTTTTAGGCTATTTGGCTTCATTTCCTTGACTATGACTTTTCCTTTTTGGAGTTAGAGCTACAAAGAAATGTTAGAATAGTGTCTTAGAGCCAATCATCATAACCAAAAATCATATAATCCCTAATATTTAATTAATAAATATGATAATTTCATTATCCTATTTCATTTACATAAATTAGATAATTGTTTTAAAGATAGTCGAATTGTGACAACGATATCTGTGTTTGACATTAGATTATAAGAATCTCATATGCATATAAAATGACTATTCTTAAAACATCTGTAACTATAATATTACCATAACAAGGGAATGGGTAATAATGATAGGATTATCATAATGTTGAATGATCTTATCGAAAAATGATGACAATTCTCATATGCTAAATTTGTTATTTGGTAACTTGGTGTAACATGTTGGTGCAATATATTAGTGCACGTTGTATACATGTTCATCAGATCGACCTACCAAGAAGATTAATATGGGTGTTCGTTTCATTGTTCGTGGAATATGTCATCTTAGTAAATGTGGATACATGTGAACCTTAGACTTGAAGTTATCGAAATATCTTGTGCAATGATCAGTATGATTTGACACCAATCTAACATATTTTGATAAGAAAATTCCTGAAAAAGTGGTGATTGACTATATCGTGATATATACGAAGGCAAAAGTGGATTAATAGAGAATTCTTCACTCCCAAATATGAGAGCTTATATCTCAGTTAAGGCATCTTGACAAATGATAATAACTAATTAAATCTATGGACACAGTGAAATTGAGTTGATATTTGATCTGATATTTTTTCGATCATTGGCAAAAGTCAATCTTATTCATTCGAGGATCCTTGAGAGAGACATTTTATCTTACCTCAACTTTGAAGAAATATTAAATAATAAAATGATCAAATTGAACGAGTAACCATATCACACTGCAGGTTGAAGAAGTTACATGCTAAACTTTACAAATCAAGTGATCATAATGTTTTGCTAGAGACTAATCTTGGTTTGTGTTCAGACAGATATTGGGTTGAAAGCCTAATATGAATACGATCGTTATCAATTTAGTAAAGAGTCTATAGGCCACACATAAAAGTAGTTGGTGAACTGTAGAGACATAGGATTATTCGAGTTGAATCCGATTTAGACTTTGGATTCTAATTAGTAAAAACATGAATAATTCACGTATTAATTCACTTATTAAACATGACGTTTTGAATTTTTAGCCCAAAATGCATCAAAACATATTTTACATGTTTTTTATATTAAATGTCATTTTATTTGTTTTTTGTTTTTTGAATTTTTAAAGAAATCCAAAACAATGTCGTTTTAATGCCCAAGTTTAAAGTACAAAAGTGTCTATTTAATTTTCAATTAATTATCATAATGCTGACAACAAAAAAAAATCAGTTTTATTCAAATCCTTAACCTCTTTATTTATCACATCAGGTTCATATTCATAGCAGTTGTAAAAATATTTTCATATAATTTCTTTACACCAAAGCAATACTTTTCTTTTTGTTAGGCTTTACACCAAAGCAATGCTTTTCTTTTTGTCAGGCTTAACTCTTCATCTTTGTTATTTTCCAAAAAAGTAAACTTTCATTGTCTTTTCCTTTGCTTATTTGTAACTTCATCATATTTGTAATTCTTTTAATGTTTGATATATGAACTGTTTTAAGGCATCGATCTTTCATTAATTTTGGTGTCTATTCACCTAATGGTGTTATGGCTAAATATGATGTATTATGTTAAATTATCTTTAATTGTCAATTAAATGCTTTACATATGAATTGTTATATTAAATTTAACTGGAAGATCCATGAAAATTGCTAACATTATATAAATTCTTATATTGATGCAAATTAAAATGCAAATTATGTGTTAAGTGTGTTGATATTTGATTTCTTAATTTATGTTTATAAATTACCATGTTTGGTGTATCCCAGTTGACGTCTGATTTCATGTAGTTGCACAAGATTGACCTTATTTTGCATTGTAACACACAATAGGGTTGTTGTCAAACAAGACTGATTAACATTCTTGTCGTTTTGTCCTATTTTAACAATTACTATTAGATTTGGGAAATGTTTCAGGATTATAAAATATACACTTATTGTAGGATTGCCTAAAACATGTACCCTAAGACTTGTGTAATTCCCAAGCATATACGCTCGAGAATTTTGTGAGAAATGATTGGATCAGATTTATCCAATTAGATCAATCTAAATATAGATAAATTTAATTTGAAATTAAATTGTGTAGGATAAGTTTTATCCTAAACCCTATCTTTCCATTATTTTAAGATAACTCTAAAATCATGGGAAAAAAAATGTGATTTTTAGCCAAAGTGTAGCCCACATGGGCAGCATACTAGTAAGTGTTATCATCGACACCTAAATTAAAATTCTAAATTCCTATAATAAAAATGTAGTAAAGAAAAGTAGAGATCGTTTCCTTGAAAAGTTCCAATTAGTAAGCTATTACAAATCACTCCAAAGCAAAGAAACTAGGGGATTTCAAAATTGAATACAAATTATAATTAAAAGTAGTAAATAAAAATTGATGAAATAATCTAAAATAAATAATCAATTAAAAAAACCTTGGTCTATAGTCATATCTATTATTGGAACTACAATTAATCATTGACATCCAAAAATATCAAGTTAATTATTCAAATATTCGTTGCGATAACAATTACTTGCCCTTCCTTGTGATTAGTTAATAAAAAACATATATTTCAATTAACTCTTATTGATTAACAACTTGGATACGATCTTGAATTTAATTAAACAATAGCATTAAGAATTAGAAAGACCAACGAAACAAAATAACACAAGCGTACAACGTTATATTTAATCTAGTTGAATATTTTCCCTAAGAATTACAGTTTCTGATGCAGCAAATAATAAATCCTAGTTGCAACTTTGATTAGATAGATTGAACAATTACGAATTTAGCATCTAAACTAGCAGTAGATCATATTAATCAGTAAACTAATTAATCTTAAAGAACAAAAATAATCAATACTTGAATAATTAAAACATACATTAAAGAACAAAAATAATCCATAAAAATAATCAATACTTGAATAATTAAAACAAACATTGAAGAATAAAAATTAATCTCACAATTCTTGCAGTTCCATAGTTTTAGATCTTTTCAACCAAGAAAAAAATATTCAGCCACTGTAATCCATATTCAGCTCTCTAATCCTCCAATTATGATGATGATCCCCCAGCAAAATAAAAATAAATAAATATATATATATCCCCCCCTCATATCCGAAAATAAAAGTAAATAATAATCTCATAATCCAACTAAGCAAAAATAACATGTATCTTCCCAAAAAAAAGGAAAAGATATATATCTTTCCCCCAATAAATATCCTTCCTTATCTATCTAAAATAATCCTCTTTTCCAGTTAGTAATCACCCCTTTTTTAGTAAGCAAATCTTTAACTTTTTTAGAATATCTCAGCTGATCTAGACATCTAAATTTAAATTTGGAAATCTGCTCTCATCATTTCATGTGCCCACGCCTAGCTAGCATCACGGATTTTGTTGATTCGTAAATCTGTTTCAGTTTTAGACTTCTTTGTCTAACTTGCTCCGAAAATACTCAAAGTTTCCTCATTGCCAAAAGATAAATAATTTCATTAGCTTGAATTAAATTTTCACACAACATAAGAGAATTAGAAATCAAAATAATGACAATTAACAACGTTATCACACACACAGGAATCATAGGTGGGATTTGTTTTCCACCGAAGGATATACACTCAGGCTAATTACTTGGCCTGGGCTAGCTTCTCTAAATGTGTGTATTATATATATAAAACCCTAGCCACCCAAATAACCATTCCACTCTCTCTAAAATATACACATTGTCCTTAGGTTTTAGCAAGCTTTGAGCACAGTGTTAGCCTCCATTTGAGTTGTTGTTTCGTGTGGATACCAAGAAGCAGTTTATGCTTAGTTCTGAAAGCATGACTTTGTAACCTCTCGCCATCAAAGAAAGACAAATGAGTCATTTACACAGGAATAAACAAATAAACACCCTACGTTTCTAATTTGTATCTTGTGAATTAATCTTGTTATCAGAGCGATTCAGATAGGGTTTTTGCAGTATTTTTGTTTGGTTAATTAAAATTTTAAATTACTATTCTACTGTTTGTCATGTTGAGGTAGGAAACACAAGACTTAATAGATTGGGTTAACCCAAATATAACCCCCAAAGATATTGTTACTAAGAAGTTCGCAAGGATAGCTCACAATCCTATCTTTCATTAAGAGGTGACATAATATCCTTAAGGGTTGTCGTTGTAAAACCCATTTTTAATTTGTTATAATAAAAGTATATTCTATGATATAACCATCTTGGTCCTTTAAAAAAAGTATACATGCCAACATTATATACACATACATTTCCTTTAGTTTAAACTTAAAATAATTTTATAAATAAAGTCTTAAATAAAATTGTCAAACTTAAAGAAAATGAATTGAATGATAATAAGATGAAGGGAATACTACACCATACCCCCCTCTCCACGTTTATGCATTCATTTAATAAATAAATAGATACCTCCCACTTGTCTTAATCTTATAAGAGGGGCACAAGTGTTTTACTTACAAATTTGTCAAGGAATCCTCTATCATGAGGTATTTATGATTTTTAAGAGGTAACAATATTGGTTGGTTTTGTGACCCATGTCATGATAATAATGGCAAACTTTACTATGATCTCATTGAACATGATCTCCTTTCATTCTTCAAGGTTATGTGCTTACTAGTCTCATAGATTTGACCAATGGAGTAAGTCAGGGTATATCTACTACATAGGTTAAGAGCTTTCATGAATTTCTTGACATATAGTCTGTTGTTCTTCATCAACTTTTCTTTTCAAACTGGTTTCATTTTCTATTGATGAATTGGGAGCAATTAACTGAGCATTAGCAGGTGTTGTTACTAGATAAACCGAAGGGATGTCTCTTCCTTTGATGATTAACTCACTAGTCCTTGAAATTAAGGTGTTAAGATCATGTGCACTTTTATTATATAGTGTATAGAAAATGAACAAGATCATGTGCTGGTTTAGCAATATCGAATAGATCAATTTAAGGTCAAAGAATAATACATTGTGTCATACTTAAATATAAAGTGGCTTTGTGAGATATATTCTATACTACTCTTTGAATTATCAAAAGATTAGTTGTCTAGTGTTTTTTATGTCATTTTTCACGAGCCATTATTAAAATTTACGAAGTGTGAGATGCAATTGTGCCTTCCTTCAAGCGCCAACCTATTGATATAGTTTTTTGTCACCAATTGATGTACATAATTTAAAATCTTGCACAAGATAGACTATAATACTAACGATTAAAATATGAGAAGACTTGAGTAAGTCTGGTATAGGTGTGTGAGAATATGAATTAAGACATATAAAAGAAATAAATGTGACACATGGATTTTTATGTGGTTTGACCTGATGATTGAAATACATATGTCCACAATATTCTCACTAGTTTAGGTATAATATAAGAATAATACAAGTTGTTTTATGTTGCCTACTATATTATGTCTTTCTCTCTCTTGTTTCTTATCTCATCTCTTATTCTTACAAGTTTTTTGGAGGGAAAATACATTTCAATCTCCCCCAATTTAGGACTTTAATGCATGACTTGAATTTAAATAGGATGGAGTTATGCTAATATCAACGACATCTTGTTTGTGAGGGAAGTTAACTTTTTACTAGATGACCATTATAAAGATGTTATGATATAGAATCCAAATGGAAACTTCTTTTGATAATTGTAAGAGAACTCATTTCTTTATTACCCATAGAGTTGAAATTGTCTTGTCACTAGTCATTTACTGAGATGTCTAAACTTCGAATCATTTATGGGCATTAGACAAGAGAGTTATTTAATAATTATGCACTAGTCATTGCATCTAGTTTTACTTTAGCTGATGACTTTGGAGTGTATAGTTTGACCACACAACATTTATTATTGACATGGTTTGGTTGTTTAAGATGAAGTGTCATCTTTGTTAGTTTACAATTGGCTATGTTGATTCTAATTAATTATGCTAGTGATTTATATAAGCAATGTTCAAATATTGTTTATGTGTTTATCGTTGCTAAAGGACCAATAAGTTAGAAGTTCTATTTATTGTCTAAAATTGCTCTGTCAATCGCAAAAGGAAAGTACATGAAAATTACAAAGGCTACAAGTTAGGGAATTTGGCTTTAGGGTTTTCTTGAAAACTTGAGAATTTTTTTAAATGATAATCATGTGTATCGTGATAGTCAAAATGCTATTTATTTGGGCAAAAACCAAGTTTCTCATGCACATATGAAACACACCAACATTAGGTTTCTCTTAATTGTGTGGGATTATATTGAAAATGGGAAGGTGGTTCTTCAAATTATTTGAATTGAAGATAATCCTTCAAACCTCTCCCAAACTTCATACAATGTCTCAACTTATGGTAAGGACATTGTCTTTGCAGTTCTTTGTAGCCCATTGTAGAGATGTATTTTTCCTTCTTTTTGTGCCAACCAACTCAGCCCTAATTTATCTTCTACGTTTTTTTTCTTTTTAATTCTTGTCATCAGTTATGGGTATATTGAATCGATTATGACCATTATCAACTTCATCATTTCTTTAACAATTTGCGCATTTTTCTCGTTCTAATCCTTTAATTCTTGTCCTGATCAAGTTCAAAACTTGCCGAATCACCTAAAAACATTATTTAAAATGTCAAATAAGATTAAACCTTAAAAGAGAACTACAATTAAGGAAATTAATCAAAATTTGCTTAAAACAAACTAATTAAACACTATAAATGTGTGTACAAAACACACATATCAAACTCCCTCAAACTTAAGATTTTGCTTATCCCTAAGTAAATTTTTGTTCTACAAATTATTTGAATTGAAGATAATCCTACAAATATGCTAATTAAGGTAGTGACAATGGTCAAGTTCACTCATTGTATGAACTTGATCATTAATATAAAAGTCCAATGTGCATTTTTGGAAGGTTGCAATGATAGTTTGCATTTGAAAGGATATCCAGAGTGTGGACACTATTAATTGAAGAATGAATTGTCTCATCAAGGTGAAGTTTTTTTTTGTTTGCCAATGTGGAGATTGTTGATGAAAATGGTTGAAAACACTTTGTTTGTGAAATTGTGGGTTATTTTCCACATAGAGTAGTTGGAAAGTTGTTATTCATGTTGTTAACTATATAATAAGGTATTGAGCGTTTGTGATGGTATTCCACAAATTAGTAATCATTTACTTCATTAAGTTTTTAAGCAATATTTTAAATTTGTAAGTGAGTTTACACAAAAGTTCGTAATCCTAATATAATGAATTGGTTATCATGGCCAAATAACTTATACATATTTGTCGATTCTCGTAAAATTATATGTATTCTTTATTTTAAACTTTGCTCAGTGTTTCTATATTTTCTTTAACTATTTTAAGGTAAGTAGTATAATTTTGTACTGCTTTTCTTTTCACCACATAGACTTGTCTAAATATATTTTTACATAAAAATTCTTGAATGTGACTGGTATAAATTGTAAGGATTGTGACTAGCCTAAATTCTTGAATGAAAGAAAAAAAAGATAAATTTGGATTGGTTTATGATATTTCTAATTATTAAGCAAATGAATGCTGACAAGAAAGACAACAACTCTCCAGTTATATATATATATATATATATATAAAAATACACACACACACACACAGATACATCTCAAAGAATTCATATATGTAACAAAGAATAATTTCCCAAAGTGTTGAAGAAATTGATGTGTCGTACTGTTAAATTATAACAATTTGAAAATGTAAGGATAAACTTTTTCAGGAATATAAACTACTGTAACTATACGAACTCTACTATATAGGGATAAACTTTTTCAGGAATATAAACTACTGTAAATATACGAACTTTACTATTAAGGGTTTACAAACTTTTCCCACGCTGAAATGGCAATCATTCATACAATTGAACAATACTTCTCATGGTAGCGACAAGACTTGGACATAAAGAGGACGACATGAGTCCTCTCACATTAGAAATCGTACTAGAGTGTTAAATTAAAATGTTGAATTTAGTCAAATAGGATATAAGATACCCAAAGATTTTTCAAACTATACTTCATGATTGATTATAATCATAATAGACGAATTGTATTTCATATCATGTATTAAAAATTTAACTTTTTAAATAATTTGTTGCATATCATATTGTAATATATGTCTTTTTAATAATAAAATAAAATTATTCAATTGTCATATCATAATATTGAAAAATATTACAAACTTACCAAAGTTCATAAACTTCTCAAATACACCGTTAAGTCATCACCTCTCAACAAAATGTATCAATAAAATTATTGATAGGGATCAATATATTTGTATTGCACAATACATCACCGTCTAGTTTTTTTTTTTTTTTTGTGTAAACAAGAGTATTATAAAATTTAAAAAAAAAATTTAAGCCTTAAAAGAAAAGCAAGGAGTACAATTAAGTTTTTCTTGTCATACAATCTCAATCATCGCGAGATAGGAGACAAGATTGTGAAATCTACACAGAAACATTAACGAAGCCATACAAAAGTGACCACAATTACAAAAAAAATTGATCATAAAACAACAAACTATTCGCACCATAGGAGAAACCTTTAGGTTGCAAAGAAACACAAAAACCCACACAACCTTGGAATCATATCTTAAAAGTCTATCTTTGTTCCTACAAAGATAGAGATCAAGCAAGATATCCGAGAGTTCAATAATTTCTTAGCTCAAAATATGTATGTTTTCACACCGATATTAAAAGATTTTTTCTTGGCTTCTTGTCTGGGTAAAGACACATTGTGTAAAGTGAATTGTAAATATGCTTCAAATTTTAAGTTGGACTAAATTATTTTGGGCCTTAGTGGGTTAAGTTTTGGGTGTGTATGAATGAGTACTGGCTGTTTTTTCTAGTCTTGACTTCGGGAGATACAAATTGTTGTGGTAAATAAAGATGAGATTTGAACTATGAAACATTAAGAAGGAACCATTTATTATATGAACTCGCTGATGAATAAAACATTTTTTCGTGTATAAATGCGAATTATTGTTAAGAATATAACTCATGAAGCTGAACACAAAGAATTTAAGAAGAGTTGGTGATTAAATATGCAGATTGCAACATTGCAAAAAGAAGTTGATGCAAAATTGAAAAAATTTTCTATTGAAAAGAAGAAAAGTTGATACAGTCACAGAAAGATTTTACAAAGAAGGTGCTTATTAGGAAGTTTTCTGTCAAAACACCTTCAGGGAAACATTTTCAGTTGAGTATAAGTCGGTGTCCTCAGACTATTACAGAAAGTAATGAGATGATTTGTATTCCTTATTTAAATATTGTTGGAAATCTTATGTACTTAATGGCGAGTATAAAGGCCTTATTTTGGCTTTGCTATCAGTAGTGCTAGTAAATGTTAGAAATTTACTCATATGAACTAATATTAATTATGATTTTAGTTTAATAAAACAGAGTAATTAAATAGTTTATTATTATGATTTATTGTATGGGTCTTGAGGTTTATATATTGGTTAGGTCTCACTCTAACACCGTATGCAATACAATTGGAATATAGTTTATCTCATTGAAAGCTGTTATTCACGGTAGTTTCTGAAATAGAAGACCAATCACATCGAAAGGTGATTTCAATAGGTAATCTCAAAAGTTTTACGGATTTAAATTACATAACGTTCTAGGTATTATTATAGCCCTAAAGTATCTTGATTTAATATTTTATACCTAATGCATAAATCCTACAAAATTAAAATTTATTTATTTATTTAGTCTATACAAAATAAATGTTACAGTGGATACATCGGTAATATTGTGAAGAGTCATTGGGAGACCTTGAAATGAATCTTAAGAAACGTTAAAGATTCAGTCTCAACTTATAATGTTTATACAAAATTTAGACTTCTAAAGAGTGAATAATAGGTCGTGCTAATGTTGATTTTGCTGGAAATAAAAAAACTACCAAATCAATTATAGTTTTTGTGTTTTCTGTGTCGAAAACTTTGGTCTGTTGGAAAGTCAATTTGCAAGCAATGGTAACCTTATCATCTAAAGAGGTAGATTATGTAGCCATCACAAAAGCTACAAAGGAAGCAATATGATTAAAAGAGTTGTTTGGTGAACTTGGCTATGAACAATAGCAAAACAATCTTACAAAAAATTTTATTTGTAAAAATCAAGTTTTGACCCCAAGGCTATCTTGAGTGGTGAAAGTAAAAGATTCTCTCATGAAAAATTAGAGTTCGAATAACATTGATGAAAGGAGACACTTATAAAAAAAAATTTGAACCGATTAGTTTGGGATCGAATAATTATCACACAACATCAAAACATATTGATGTAAGGCTATATTTTATTGGAAACATGATCGAGGAAAGGATCATTAAGGTGGAGATATTGCAAGGTAAGAGAATCTCTTAAATAAGTTTACAGTGTTTATGTTACGTGGCCAAGAATTCAGCACCTTTATTTTGCAGTTATGACCTTTTCAAATTCTGTTATGTTATTGCTTTCTGTTGCGGCCATGATCTATGGCCATTTTCAACATTTTCCCAATTTCGTAGGAGATGTGCACCAGAAGTGCAACGAGTGGTAGTTATTTAGTTATTTTCAGCTTTCCCAAAAACTGTATAAAAAGGAGGGATTAATGAAAAACAAGACATTGATCTTTCCACCAAAATATACTCTACAATTGTTGAACTGTAACCTCCTTGAAAGCTTCTTCACGTCAAGAACCATTCCATGACGAGGTAGAGGCCGAGTAAGAGCTCGCCTGAACCGGGCACCTAACAACATGGTATCAGAGTAGGGATCCAACAATGGCGCCACCCATTGTAATCCATTGAAATAGCCAATAGAGGAAACCTTTCAAGCAACCCAACAACAAATGATGCAATGCAGCGTGAGATGCATGAGATGTTTTTTCAATTGCAAACACAAATGGATGAGCTGAGTTCAAGAAGAACTGAAATTGGGACATCACAATAATACTCTAATTTTCAGCAAGCACAAGGGACGATCATACCTTGGGTAATTTGTTTGGATTTTCCACGGTATGATGGCACTAAAGACCCCATCACTTGGATCGATCGGGCGGAGAAATTCTTTGCATTCCACAAGACTCCTCCAAATGAGAAAGTTCCATTAGCCGTTTATCACCTAGAAGGAGGAGTACATCTCTGGTTTCAATCCTTCAGAGGAATTCGAGTATGGGTTACCTAGGAGGAATTCAAGCAAGCAATAAATGAGTGTTACGGACCAACACTTCTGGATGATTTCTATAGAGAGCTCACCAAGCTCATACAGGCGGGGTCAGTTCGCGAATACCACACTCAATTTGATTGGCTTCTTGTAAGAGTTGGTTCACTAATAGAATAGCAACAGATCAGTTGCTTCGTCAGCAGGCTCTGGGAGACCATTTGAGCTGATGTATGGGTTACAAATCTGCAAACTCTCCCACACGCTACTAGTCTTACATGCCTCTATGAATCCAAACACCAGAATAAAAAAAAACCCACAAATTTAGAACCCAAACATATTACCTACAACTAAACCATTCAAAATCTCCTAAAAAAAAAACAAATTCCAAGTCAGATACAACACATTACCAACCCACTAATCAAGCAACTTTTCGCTGAGGAGATCCAAGACTGTTGGCGTCGAAATCTATGCTACAATTGTGATGAAACCTACACCCCAGGGCATCATTGTAAATGGCTATTTCTCATCAATTATGAACTAGAGGACGAAGAAGATATTAACGTGGGGGAGAAACCCGAAACCAAACCAGAGGTAACCGAAATCTCCCTTTATGCCATCACCGGGACTACTACACACAAATCATGCAGGTTTTAGCCAAGATCAAAGGGCGTTCGTTAGTGGTTCTACTAGACATCGGAAGCTCCCACAATTTCCTCAATCGGGCATGGGTGACATGACTTAGGCTAAAAACAGATAAAAGGGCGTGGCTGAGTGTGATGGTAGCTAACGGTGAGAAACTTCCTTGCATGGGTCACCTCTCAAATACCCTAATCGAAATCCAAGGGAATTCATTCTAGGTGGAATTTTTCGTGATCGCCTTAGAGGGGTGCGATGTCTTGCTTGAAGCACAATGACTGACAACTCTTGGATCGATTATCTGGGATTTCACAAGGATGACGGTGGAATTTCAATGGCAAGGGCGAGTAGTGATTCTCACAAGTGAATGAACCCCAGTGCCCCGGGGATCGACCGATGCCACATGGAGAAGGAACTTTGATCCAATGGGGGGTGTGGGACCTTAATGTAGCTGATTATATGACAGTAAGATAGAGATGGAGAGGAAACAAAGAAAAAGACAACATTGATCTCTGGGACCAAGTGCAAACACTCAGGTTTGACCCAGATTTTTGAGTGATATTATCAAATTTTTCAGAAGCCCAAAGGCCTTCCCCTAGACTAGACCCGCAGTCATCAAATCAATTTAAAGCCAGGAAGTGGTCCTATCTCTGTGAGGCCCTACCGATACCCATATTGCCAAAAGAAAGAAATAGAAAAGTTGGGAGAAGAAATGCTAGAAAATGGGATAATCAAACCTAGCACTAGTCCATACTTATCCCCGGTACTATTGGTCAAAAAGAAGGATGGGTCCTGGTGATTTTGTATGGATTATAGAGCCCTCAATTTAGCTACTATCAAGGACAAGTTTCCCATACCGGTGATTGACAAACTACTGGACGAACTAGATGAAGCTAAATATTTTTCCAAACTAGACTTATGAGTTGGGTACCATCAGATACCGATGCATCCTGTAGATGTGGAAAAGACGACATTCCGCACATATGATGGGCACTATGAATTTTTGGTAATGTCTTTTGGACTCTCTAATGTGCTTTCCACTTTTCAAGCATTAATGAATGACATTTTTCGACCCTATTTGCAAAAATTTATCCTAGTATTTTTTGATGATATCTTGATATATAGCTCCACTTAGGAATCACATTTATAGCATTTACAAATAGTGTTCTCAATTTTAGCTGAGCAACAACTTTATGTCAAAAAGGAAAAATGTTGTTTTGGAACTATAGAAGTACAATATTTAGGACACATCATCAAGGAAGGAGAAGTAAAAATGGAACTAAGCAAAATTGCTACTATAGAAGACTGGCCCAAACCAATTCAGTTACTATACTATAGGGGTTCTTGAGGTTGACGGGGTACTATCGAAAATTTATCAAGGATTACGAAAAGATTGTATCACCATTAATTGATATGCTGAAAAAGAATAACTTCTAGTGGTCTTCTAAAGCCGAAAGTGTATTTTTGGAAATTAAAAAGGTGATGACATATGGATTGGTATTGGTTTTACCTGACTTCACTAAAACCTTTATTATCAAATGTGATGCCTCTAATTCTGGTGTGGGTGTAGTGCTTACTCAAGAAAAAAAACCAATAGCCTTCTTTAGCCAAGCTCTAAAAGGGAGGAATGCAACTTTATCCACCTATGATAAAGAAATGTTGGCACTAGTGCTTGCAGTACAGAAATGGCGACCCTACCTTCCAAGAAAGACATTTGTGGTTCATACCGACCACAAAAGTCTCAAATATTTGTGGAGCTAGAGAATCACCACCCTAGCTCAACAAAGGTGGCTTAGTAAACTCATGGGATACGACTTTTCCATTGAATACAAGCAAGGGAAAAAGAACTCGACAGTAGATGCTCTCTCCAGAAGGGAAGAACCAATACAAATGATGGCAATATCAGTGTTAGTCCCTATTTGGCTAGAAACCATTCAAGAAGAAAACAAAGCCATGTAGAGATGCAAAGATTGCATAAGTTATTCCAAGAAGGGGAATTGCTCAGACCATGGGCATGTAAGGATGAAATATTTTTTTACAAAGAACGGATTTACTTGCTACCCTCTTCTCCATTAACAACGGATGTCATTTAAGGTTTCCATTTCGTCACTCATGAAGGGCTACATAAAACTCTCCAATGCATAGATCCCAATTCTACTGGCAAGGAATGAAGAAACAGGTATTGGAAACCATCAAAGCATATGATATCTGTCAAAGGAATAAGAGAGAACAAGACGCACCATCCGAGCTTTTCTAACCATTGCCAACACCCACTATTGTATGGATTAAGGTTTCCATGGATTTCATCATCGGCTTTCCAAATTCTAGAGGTAAAACAATAATTATGGTAGTGGTGGATCACTTGTCTAAGATGGCACACTTCATTGCAATGGCAACACCAGTCACTGCAAATAATGATACCCAAGCATATTATGAGAATTTCCTCAAATTATACGGCATACCATAATCTATTATAAGTGATTGGGACCTCTTATTCACTAGTTCATTCTGGAAAGAATTGTTCTGGCTACAAAGGACAGAGTTTTGTTTCTCTTCATCATATCACCCGCAGACGAACGGACAAACGGAGGTAACAAACCGAACCCTTGAAATGTACTTCCACTGTTTTACAAGAAACCACCCACAATAATGGACCAGATGGCTACCCTGGGTAGAGTTTTGCTACAATACTAGTTGACACTCCTCCACTAGGTTTACACTGTTTGAGGTGGTTTATGGTCAACCCTTACCAGCCTTGACTTTCTATGAACTCAAAATGACAAAAAACGCTAATGTGGACTAAGAGCTACGACAGAAGGATTAAGTCTTACACCAATTACACTAGCAACTTACTAAAACCAAAGAAATAATGAAGGCAACATATGATCAAAGAAGGAAGGAACGTCACTTTGAAGAGATTGGGTCTACCTTAAACTACAACCGTACCGACAAAATTCATTGACTGGGGATCGACGACATAAATTATCCGTAAGATACTATGGCCCTTATAAGATCATTGAGCGTATCGGGCCAGTGGCCTACAAATTACTCTTACCTAAAAAAAGTAAAGTTCACCTGGTTGTGCATATTTCGTTAATCAAAAAGCAGCTCAAGAATCATGTCGTGGTGGAGGAGTCCTTGCCAGAGATCAACAACGACACAAACATGGATCAAGTTCCTTAATGGCCTTGTGGACAAGGCTCTTTTCAATGAAGGTGGAATGTTACGTGGCCAAGAATTTAGCACCTTTATTTTGTAGTTTTGACCTTTTCAAATTCTGTTATGTTATTGTTTTTGTTGCGGCCATGATCTATGGCTATTTTCAGCATTTTTCCTATTTCGTAAGAGACGTGCACTAGAAGTGCAACGAGTGGTAGTTATTTAGTTATTTTCAGTTTTCCCAAAAATTGTATAAAAAGGAGAGATTAATGAAAAACAAGACACTGATCTTTCCATCAAAATATACTCTCCAATTGTTGAACTGTAACCTCCTTGAAAGCTTCTTCATGTCAGGAACCATTCCACGATGTGGTAGAGGCCGAGTGAGAGCTCTCTTGAACTACACACCTAACAGTTTACCTTAGACAAGTTCAAGCTCTTTAGAAGTTTGCTCAAAGTTGAATAGATGAGAGGCATTGAAGGTTTTTTCGCTGTTGTCAAGTGTCAAGATAGAGAATTGCGGTGACATGGCATATTATTAAGCAATTTGACCCGGCCAAACGACTATTTCCCACCCAAGGTTTAGCATTTTCTCAAAAGTCCCCCTTTAACTATGGAAACACCAAACACCTAGCCATGGCCGGTTAGATTTAACCAAACCCTAACGGCTGAAAATTTTATCTCCTTTTGCCCCCCTAAACTTTAAAAACTGAAATTTTCCCCCCGCTTAAGTTTTAAAAAATGGTAGTTTCACCCTAGGGTTTGGTTTTGAAATCTCCGGTGACCTCTCCGGCTCCGTTGCCGACAGCCGCTCCCTCCCGAAGCAACCTCTCCTTCCGGCGATCTCTTTTCTCCCATTTGGAGGTCCGATCGGCGCCCAGAGACGTCGTGGGAGACGAAGACTTCGTCGGGAAGACGAAGTTCTTCGTCTTCCCAGACGAAGCCGACGCCGTCGTCCTCGTCTGGGAAGACGGTCGTCTTCCCAGAGGTCTTCTTCTGGGAAGACGATCGTCTTCCCAGACGAAGATGACGGCGTCGGCTTCGTCTGGGAAGACGAAGAACTTCGTCTTCCCGACGAAGTCTTCGTCTCCCACGGCGTCTCTGGGCACCGATCGGACCTCCAAATGGGAGAAAAGAGATCGCCGGAAGGAGAGGTTGCTTCGGGAGGGAGCGGCCGTCGGCAACGGAGCCGGAGAGGTCACCGGAGATTTCAAAACCAAACCCTAGGGTGAAACTGTGATTTTTTAAAACTTAGGGTGGGGGAAAATTTTAGTTTTTAAAGTTTAGGGAGGCAAAATTAGATTCAATTTTAGTTTATTTTTAATATTATAGCTAAAATGACGATTTTACCCCTACCACCGTTAGGGTTTGGTTAAATCTAACCGTCCATAGGTGGGTGTTTGGTGTTTCCATAGTTAAAGGGGGGACTTTTGAGAAAACGCTAAACCTTGGGTGGGAAATAGTCGTTTGGCCATTTGACCCTTTAATACAGTTAAGGAAAGGCCAAAAGACTATTTCCCACCCAAGTTTAGGTGCTATTTCAAAGTCACATTCATGGAGTTTGAAAAATCCGAAGTCCCACTCATGATGTAATTTTCATTAAAGTTTTCTATTAGAAATAGGGGTAAAATCGTTATTTTACTAATAATATTATAAGATTTTTTATATTTTCTCCCCTAACTTTTAAAAACTAACAACTTCACCCCTACCTAAAGTTTTCTAACTTTGAAAAATCATAATTTCTCCCTAAATTTTTTCTTCACCTTTTTGGCCACCATCTTCGATATCGATGACCTCCTCTCTTCACCTTAAATGGTTGGTCGACGCATGTAAATAAATTTGAAATGGATCTCTTCGTCAGAGATGAAGAGATTTGATGAGATCTAGGAGACATTTTAGATCTCTACATCAACAAAGAGATATGGAATCTCTTCGTTGTCGATGAAGAGATCTAGGTTTTAGATCTTTTTATCCCAGATCTTTTCATCAATGAAGAGATTTGGAATCTCTTGGCCACTAAAGAGATCTAGATCTCTTCGACCAAAAAGAGGCTTTGTCGTCGTCTTTTAGATCGCTAGAAAAAGCAATCGAAAGAGAAGAAGAAGAAAATTCTAAGGTTTTTTTTGGGGGGGGGGGGGGGAATGTGATTTTTTAAAGTTAAAAAACTTTAGGAGGGTGAAATGTTAGTTTTTCAAACTTAAGAGAGAAAAAATGTAATACATTTTATATTTTTTTAATATTATTAATAAAATAATGATTTTACCCCTATTTCTAACAGAAAATTTTAACTCCAATTGGTCAATGAGTGGAATTTCAAGTTTTTTAAACCTCGTTGGTGTGATTTCAAGATCGCACCTAAACTTGAGTGGGAAATAGTCCTTTGGCCTTAAGGAAATGAAGTGGCATGGCTATGGTCATTTCCCCTCTTTCTAGTTCAGTCAAGTATGAACATGTACACCCTAAGAATTCTAGTCAAGCAGAAAAAAGATGCAACCTTGAGGATTCTAGTCGAGTAGAAACAGGTGCGAACCCTGTTTATGTGTCAGTTGCTTATCGTCATGATATGCTTATTAAAGTTGTAATTAAATATGGGGATATTAATTAAAATCGGCAAAAATTTTTCCGTTTAAACCTTTTAGGCAAACGTACAACGGTTTTACCTTTATAAGCAAATTTACTTTTAATTCCAAAAACACCCTCCTGGCTTATTACGTTACCTTCAACAACTTCCGTATGTAGGGTATAAAGGGTTGTATAGGATGAGTAAGTGCGTACAAGGTGCATACAGGATGTGTGAGTGCGTAAAAAATATAAATATATATATATATGTAACTATATATTGTATTATTATTTTTTTAAATAAATATTATATTTTATATATATATATATAAAATAGGGTGCGTACGCACCCACACATCCTTTTTTTTTTTATAGATATATATATATTTATATATATATATATATATATATATATATATATTTCTTATGCACCCTGCATGCATCCACGTACCCTACACGCATCCACACACCTTGTATGCACCCTCCACGCACCCTGTACACACCCACATACCTTGTACGCATCTATGTACCCTGTATGCACTCAAGCACCTTGTACGCATCCTACGCTTACAGCATCAGTTAGCACTTATCATTCTTCTCATCTATGTTATTTTTTTCATTACCATCTGTATTTGAAATCTAAACAAAAATTTATCAATTTTTAAGTATGTTTTCTATCCTTAAAACGTGAATTAGTGATAGTTCGAATAAAAAATTATCAAATCTGTTAAGAAAATTTTAGGCGGTCGAGTATGATGTAAATCGCTGGGAGTGACGCAATAAGCTGAGAGAAGATATTTTTAGAATTAAGTAAATTTGTCTATAAAAGTAAAATTGTTGTATGTTTGCCTAAAAAGGTTTACACGAAATTTTTTTTACCAATTTTAATTAATATCCCTGTGTCATTTGCACAAACTAATAGGAGGGAAAAATTAACAAAGAGGGTTCAAGTGTGTGAGCCTTGATTAAGCGAAATTCTTTCCAAAACTCTATAATACTTTCTCTTGCATACTGAATTTATTTTGTTGCCTCTCAAAGTGGATGTGAGTAACAAATCAAATAGTCAAATCTCTATAAATTTCTTACGTCAATTTCTTTTATTAGTTTTTAATTCTATTTGCTACTCTTTCATATCTTCATATATAGGAATTATTTTGAACTAGTAAGAAACTACAACACCACCCAAGTTTCAAATCAAACACCTTGGCAATTGTTGGGACCAAAATTGAACTTCAACAATGGTAATCTAGCGTAAACTAGAGATAATTTGGCCAAAATAGGCACCAAAGACGAGATCTATAGTTTCATGACACAATAAAAATTAAATTCGGTCTCTTGATGAAAATAAAATGTTAATCAGTATCATTAAAAGTCAAACTTAATCTTTTAATGCGGTTATTATTTAACAAGAAAGGAGAGAGAAGATGGAGGAAATTCGAAACAAACAGTAGGAAAGAAGGGAAAAGTTTTCTCAGGTTTTATAGAAAATGTCAAAACTACCCTTACTAAGAAGTGAAAATATCAAGCTTACCCACCTTATTAACTTCAACGTGAAAACTGTGTGAAATAGAGGTTAGCTATGTGATAAAGTAACCTACAGGGGTTTATGAAATAACCCCTCTTAATTAGAAGGATTATCCAACTAGCAAAATTAATTTGAACGAGCCTGTCAAAGCAATGATTGTGACTGCAAAAATAAAAATAAAAATTATAATTTTGTATTTTACACAGACCAAAGCTATACGCCCATCTAGTCTACAAGCGTATGTCACAACATTTAATTTTTATACAATTTTCTTCACATAAATACATATACATTCAGAGAAACAACATTGAACCCAAAAAAAAAAAAAAAATTAAGATCAAAGCATGAATCAATCCAAATATCAGATTTTCTTTATGGATAGAGAAAAACCTTTGAAAACTATAGCTAGTATTGCCAAGACCAGAGGCTAAGAGATAATTGGTCAGATGAATCTGCAGGTTGGTGAAGTTGACCATCAATGAAACTTTGATCATATGAAGCTTTTGAGTGCTCTGCTTGTTTCCCATCAATCACTTCCTGTAACATATTTTGTTTTAAATAAAGTTCATACATGTTGTCTAGCTGCAAGAGTTGAGATTGCAGCTGTTCTTCACCAACAAAACCATACTGATCATGAATCTCCATAGAATCAGTGGCTGCACAATGAGCTTTTTGTAATTGGTGATGCTGTTCATCAGTTACAAAATCCTTGGGTATGCCCATTATTGAACTGCTTGCTTCAAAATTACTTGATTTGTAGCATTTTCTGTTGTTCTTTATCTCCTTTTGCACACTCGGTTTCCCTTATATTTTATCTTGCAAAGTCTCCAATCCTGGAAAACGTTAAAAAACAGAAGTATTGGTATCAATAATAAAGAGGGCATATTAATCAAAATCATGGATAACCTTAATAAACCTATTTTCTAGGCAAATTTTAATACACTTGAAATGAGAAATATTTCTAATGAAAGAAATAACAAAATAACACGCCTAATTTAAACAGAAAATCAACTAAATAGCAAAATCTCATTAATAAGCGAAGAACCATACATCAAAGGTTTTTATCCTCTCCACATTAAAAGCCGTGTTACCCATAGTTGCTTTAACCGTACCACATCAGATAAAAATGTTAAAAATGTGATATGAAATAAAATTAATATTGTATGTTTTCTCTCTAATTAATACTAAGAAAAAGAAAAAGTATTTGTTTATAGCAAGATCATAATTCAAAATAGGCATGTGGAGGAGAGTGATATTACCTTATAATATTGTTAATAAAACTATATTTACTAAGCATTGAGTACCAATATAATATGTCATTATATGATTAAATAATTTTAAATTAATTAAAAAATAATATTCAATCATATAATAATAATTATCTAAGTACTTAATTGAATATTCAAAATAAAATGTATCTAAAATTACTCAATATTGATGCGGTATTATTAATATTTACTAAGTGATATTGTACAATATTTCATTATGTATTCCACAATGTCCATCAAATAAAATTGTACAGTATACTAATTTTCAAAATTATTTTTATGAAGGTTTTTAGGAAATAAATTAAATGATATAAAATATTATAACATAATGTTTTATGGAAAACACACACGTATATATAAGCCATCATCATAGCTAAGATTTTTTTTTTCATCCAATTACAATAGTCTGCAAATTCATATAAACAATGTTATACGTGCTTATTTCTTCATCTGAAAATCACATAAATATAATGAAAAAATGAGGCATAAAAGAATGCAAACCGTTGTGTTGGAAGTCAAGGCTATATTCATGCATAATCCAATTAGTCTTCAAAGCTTTGTTTCGCTTTCTGTCATCATCAGCATATCTGTGAAATGTTAAAGGCCTCTTGTAACCCACCGCACCTTTATTCTCATAAATTGTTTTAACATGGCCGGTAGCTCTCCACCATCCTCGACCTGAAACTTCTCGCGAATCATTTTCCCTTATGCAATAGCAAT
>NC_058143.1:6669258-6711012 GCF_011075055.1 Mangifera indica
CTTGAGGATTCTTGATTAGTGCTGGACTTACTTTATTGCTAGTCTTATCTCTATGGTTAATGACATTCAAAAGGTTTGAAGGGGTGCATATCCTGATAACTCATGGATATTATTGCACTTACAATAACATTAGAAGTTCTCTTTTGGGGATGTGTGATTTAGTTCCTATATATATATGTATGTATGTATATATATTTGTATAAAAATTTTGATAGTATACCGGAAAGCAAATGGGATTATTGTGAGCAAATAAATAGCTGGCTACAGATGATGAACTTATTGTATGGATATACTATTTTTTTTTTGTGGAGAAGAACCTGGACTCCAGTAATATGAATAAGTTAATATTATGTGCTAGAGTGTTAGTTGTCTCTAAAGGACTGAGGCCAATATTAAAATAAGTAAAAGAGTGCTTATGAGAATGTATTTTCTAGTTGTTGCGCAGTTCAGCTTTCATGAATATGAATAATTTATTTCTTCCTCTGATTTTTCTTTATAAGAAGATCTTGAAAATTTCTATATCATCTTTGAAATAGAAATAGAAATAAAAAGAAAAGGCTACATTTTATGGACATTAAATTAAAGAAAGGTTACCTGTTTGATGTCATTGAACCTTTTTATTTTGTTTGTATTGTCATATATAAGATTTTTGTATCACTTTTATTATTATTATTTTTTTAAATAAGGCGTAATTGTGGTCAATTTTCTTACACATAAGCTTCCATATCTTTCTTTCCTGCAGATGTCTGAATTATTAAATCAGAAATCTTCAGTTCAAGGAAAAGTTCCGTCAGGCTATCTTAATGCTATTTTTGATCTAACTGGTGACTGGTTCCATGATGCTGCAGACACCAAATATCTTGCTTTTGATGGTTACTTCATCTCATTGTACTATTTACACCTAACAACATCTCCACTAGTACTACAAGACCATGTAAAGAAGTCAGTTCCAGCTCACTGGGATCCAGCCTCGTTGGCTAGGTAGGTTTAACTACTTTTAACCTTTTTCTTGTCTTTATGAAGATTCATGATGCATTACAACATGGATAAAGAATTAATGGCACAATACATGAAGAACATGACCTGCAATTATGTTCTAGAGTTTTTTTGGGTCATGTTTACGTAAATTATGTCATTGTGTTTCAAATCTGGGCACATACATTTTTTTCATTTCTTTAGTGTAAAGTCATTTGTATATAAAATTTTGTCCTAAAAGAAGAATGAAAAAATGTTTGACTGGTTTTACTGTAACTTGTAGTCTATAAAGTACTGACATGGATATAAATAAGGTTAAGATTCAAATATGTACTCGAATGTGTTAATTCTTGGAATGTATCATAGACATAAAATTAATGATTTGAATTATACATTCATTGTAAATATTTTGCTGTTAAAGATCATATGATGCAGCCTTTCATAGTTTAGTTACAACATTCTGAATTACATATCAAAAGATACATTATACACCCTTTCATATTTTCATCTTGCAAATGCATTCCTAACAAACGCTAAAGTTTCTGTAACTGAAGTTTTGCCAGTTTGTGATACGCATTATACATGGTTTCAAGAAGTATCCAATACTCTTCTTGAGTTTTTTTTTTAAAAAAAAAAAAAGAGAAGAGAGAATAGAAAAGAAATAAATTAATGAATTTTAGATACTTCTGTTAAATACTTATACATATCCAGCGGTCTAAATATCTTAAATTATAAGTACACTGTTAGGATCCCAAGTGCAAGGTATGGGACTTGGATTCCACATTGGAAAGTATGGACAATTAGTGTGGGGTTTATATGGTCTTGGGCTCTCCCATCTCAATAGCTAGCTTTTGAGGTGTGGTTCTCCTAAGGTTCGTATCATACACACACAAAACTCAAAAGGCTACAATCTTATAATTAACTGTTCTCTAATTCTGCAGCTTTCAATTTGGTTGATATCTGTAAAATAAAATCTACCTATCCCTAGTCTTGATTCTAAACTTTTTATACGGATCATATCCTAATTCTAAAGTTCCAAGTAGGAGCATCAATTCAATTCTAAATGGGGCATATATTGTCAAGGCAGGACATTGCTCAAGATTTTTCTTTTATTTGTGGAAGAAAAACCCTTTCTCCACATTGATGTTTCACTTTAATCGGAAGATTTATGCATATCCCATTGTTGAAGCATATTTTTTCCTTGCCTTATATTCTATGCAAGGATCATATTCATACATACTGGATTCATGTCATATTAAGTGAAGAATGCTCTTATCTACTGGAATCTGCTAAGTTCTAATGATAGTACAAGGTGAATTTCATACATTTGCCACATGAACAATTCCATGAGAGGTTATAAAAGGTTTCGAGATGGAAAGCAAAGAACTTTGATTGTATAGTGACTGATATTGTGAAGGAGGTGGTGGTAGAAGTTAAGAGTGACAGGTCTTAAGTTCAAGAACTTTCATTTTCTCTTAAAGAAAAATCCATTTTCTATTAACTATTTTACAATAATTGAGCTTTCATATCAACGAGAATGCTGACCACTTTAATAATTGTCATGAGTTCAGAATAAAAAGGAGTTGCATTGCTTGACTTCATATCAAAACTGCCTTTAACATTACCATTACAAGACCTAGATATTGCTCCTAAAGTAGCTATTTAATGTGATCAAACAGATTTAAGATAAATTATGATAATACAAACTATATGGAATGATTTTGTAAAACTAGGTCTAAAGGAATAATGAATTTTGATGATTAAAGAATTATAAATATAATTTTTAAATCAAATTTTAACCATCGAATAAAAGGAGGTTAAGGAAGTGATTTTTGTGGTCATAGCCGTGTGCTACAGCATTTTGGATGGGAAATCCATTAATAGCACTTTCTTCTGGCTTTTTTTTCTTCACTTTATATATATATATAAAATGAGTTCATGAGTGTGCGTGTGTTGCATGTCCTACTACATAAATTATATTGCATTGTCAATTGACTGTCCCTGATCTTATATTTCAATGGCTTTGTATGCATCTGGGTGCTAATCAATATTATTAGGCAGGTTTATTCAGACATATGGGACCCACATAATAGTAGGGATGGCTGTTGGAGGCCTGGATTTAATTTGTGTTAGACAGAAACCTTCTTCACCTATTCTGCCTGCAGATCTCAGAAGATACTTAGAGGATCTTGGCAGTTACCTATTTTCAGATGGGAAAAGCCCCTCTCTACTAGAGAGGAAAACAAGAGATGGCGAGCCAAAGGTATTTGTGCTGCATTTAAAATCATTATATGTTTGACCCATGGATAACCTTGATGAAGTTAAGTATTTCTATAGGTTCCTGAGGTCTTCAATCGTATTCTGAAGTCAAACACCATGCAGTTGTCCAGTATTACAGAGACATCAAGCAAAGATGTAAGTCAAGAACTGTTTGAGAGTGCAGCTATTTGCTATAAATTATGTTACAGGATGTGAATCTTTATCATTCTCCTCTATCTTTTATTTGGGCCAGGGACTCACTATCATTTGTTCTAAAAGAGGAGGGGATGTGTTTTTGCACAGCCACTCTAGTTGGCTCCAAACTGTTCCTTCTAAACCAGAAGGGATTCTCTTCAAGTTTGTACCTATTACTTCTCTTCTTACTGGGATTCCTGGCAGTGGCTATCTTAGTCATGCGATTAACTTGTATTTGCGTTGTAAGTATTTCAATGCCAATTGACAAATAATTGGGAACAGATCATACACTTACTGACTGTTGTCCATTGCTCATCTTCTGTCATCTTTGAAGTAGCACATTTTAGATGGTTCATCATTGTATGTTAACGAGTTTCTTTGACCCACATGAAATCAGAAACAAACACAGTCATAGGCACGTAGGAAGATTAAGGACCATATTGTAATATTTTTATAGGGCGTTTCAATATAAGAAGTAAAATATTTCATCTGTCACTGGTTCTATTTTTTTCTGTTTTAAAGATGACATTTAAGGCAACTCAATATATTTTTTGGAAAAATAACAGTAGACATTTGTCTGACTCCCATATTATGGTACAGTCTTTTTTCCTAGGTCATAGCTGCATTTATTTGTTATTTTTTTCTTGAGTTTTAAATATTCTAACAGTTAACAATTTTGTTCTTAACTGCTTCTGTTCCTAGACAAGCCTGCTCCTGAAGATTTACAGTACTTCTTGGAGTTTCAAGTTCCAAGGCAATGGGCACCAATGTTCTGTGAGCTGCCTCTTCGCCATCAAAGGAAAAAAGATTCTTGTCCTTCTTTGCAATTTTGTTTCATGGGTCCTAAGATCCATGTCTGCTCTACACAGGTACTTGATAGTAAGAGAGTTATAATTCTCAGTTAGCTCAGTCATGCATAACTATAGATTTCTTGTGGATATTGTACTCTTATTTTCTCTTGGGGAATTAGAGATTCTTAGAGCTAAAAATGTTTGCAAGTTACATGGCAGTCATACATATGAAATAATTTTGCAATTATCTATGGTACCACGTTCAAAATTATATTTTAATATTGACAATTACTAAATCAATAGTGTATCTGAACCAAAACATAACACTAAATGTTATATAAAATAGAATGGGTATTACCAGAGGACGCTCTGTCAGAATTAAACTTGAAAACCGTTAATATTGAAAGTACAAACTAAATACTGGTTGCTTTTCCTCCACATGTGTGTATCAAAGGCCCACATCCTTTTGCTCCATAAAGGGGTAAACTGCACTTTTTGGTCCCTGAATTCGGCTACGTGTTGCATGAACATCTTTCCTTTGGTTATTATGTAAAAGTTTAAACAGAGAAGCATTTTGCATCAGAACTAATATGGATCAAGTTAGCATGATATGCATGATATAGACACAAAATACTGATATTCCAAACTTTTTTTCTTGGGTAATTGAGTATATATATAAACAGAGTAAACTAACCAAAATTAGGAAACAAACTAGCTTATCTTGTTAATGTTCCGACAGGACCAAAACAAGAACAAGAAGCAGAACTAAAAGATACAAACAGGAGCATGGCCTCAACCCATAGGACAATCCCCTAGGTGAAGAAAGCCAACCAACCCAACAAAGCAAACAACCAAACACTAACCTGCGCATCCTATACTCTTGAAATCCTATTTATGTTCCTAACCAAGATATGGTTTAAGAATGGGGAAATACTAGTAAAACAAGATACCACCGTACACACAATACATCAAGAACCACATAAGAACACCATTAAACTCTCTCCAACTTAGGCTTGAAAATACATCTTGGCAACCCCCATTTTCTTGCTATATGCTAATTTTCTTGTGAGCAAGTTATTTTGTAATATTTCTATGTAGCACTCTAGTAGAACTTGGTAAACACCATCACATTTTGTTGTACATAAGATGTAAAATTTTGATGATGAGATCCACATTTTGATATCTGTAGCTGGTTTTAGTGTAAGCAAGGTCCAATATCACCTCGAGTTTCACATTTGAAGTGAAAAACGTGTTTCAAGTGTTGACACTTGAAAACACTTTTAACAATCCTGTTGTTTACATCTCAAGGACTTTCTGGTTAGGTGTTTAGTCTTTTAAAAACAATTGATAAGCATGTTTTGAATTATGCTTTGTATGGATATTTTGAGTATGTATGCAATCATTTATTAGGATATATATGTTGCATATGCATAGAGAATGTTATGCATTGGCAAGTTGATCTGAAATTGATTTTAAATGTTACATGTCAGAACTGTTGCTTGGTTTTATCAGACACAGTCTATCTTAGTTGAGGTTGTTACTCAATTGGTGGTTCATCTCAAAAGAGTTCATGAATTATAGAACTGTGGTTAATACTCTATACCTTGCCATTTCAGGTGTCAAGTGATCAAAAACCAGTTGTAGGCCTAAGATTGTACTTGGAAGGAAAGAACTGTGACCGGCTGGCATTGCATGCACAGCATCTCTCAAGTCTTCCGAAAGTTATTACATCATCAACTAACAACCCCATGCCATGTCAATGGCGTGGTTCTGATAACTACAGGATTAGTGAGCAATTTTTAGAACCAGTCAAATGGAAGAGATACTCAAATGTATGCACATCAGTTGTTAAACATGATCCCAGTTGGTTAAATGGGGAGTCTTCCGGTGTTTTCATTGTAACTGGTGCACAGCTCTTGAGCAAGGGAAAGTGGCCGAAGACAGTGCTGCATCTTCGTCTTCTCTTCACTCACTTACCCAATTGCATGATCCGAAAGACAGAGTGGGCTGCTGCCCCAAGAAATTCTCAGAAATCTAGTTTCCTTACGAATCTGAGTACAACATTCACGTTTACCCAACGGAGCATTACCGGTCCTCAAAAGCAAGCTCCGGCTGCACTGAATTCTGGAGTCTTTCCGGATGGTCCACCAACTCAAGTTTGCTCTGGAAAGGTACTGAAATATGTGGAGACAACTGAAGTAGTGCGTAGTCCCCATGATTCTCCCGGACATTGGTTGGTAACGGCTGCCAAGTTGGTGACTGAGGGTGGTAAAATTGGTTTGCATGTGAAATTTGCATTGTTGGACTATTCTTGACTTGTAATCATTGTCCATATCCAGGGATATTGGTTGTGGTTAAAAATTTCATTTCGTTTGTTGGTTTATGTGCCTTTTTTTCCGTTGTAATCGAAGGTTGCTTGTAGAATTTTATCATAGCTTTGTATAGAAGGAAACACAAAGAATTCACTGTATACCTTGTTGAAACTTCCTGTTGACAATATTCACGGTTGCGATCACCTCGATTCCCTTTAAAGCCACACCAATATGGTTTAGAACATTAAATAAATAACAAAACCGGCATTGGGTAAAAATTAAAACGAAAAGGTTATTACACAAGGAATTTTCAAGAAGTCAGCCATCCTAAAATTACTCCTGCCTTGACATGCTTTACTTTGGAGTGCTAATGAGATCCAATGTATTAGTGTTGGTATGGTTACACCGAGGAAATTGTACAGTCAATTTATTTAAACATGCTTCTTGGGAACTTGACAATTTCATTTGCCTTTGTCTTCTTTTCACCACACCAATCCCGTATCTTTTTTAACCTGAGATGACTCTGGACTTTGAATGACGGCATCCATAAATATGAGGACTTCAAAACATAAAGCAAAAGAAATTTGCATTTATTTCTGACACCGCATCGATTCCCTTTAACGTTGCCACGGTGTGACTTGAAACTTTAAAACATAGCATTGATACATAACATAACTGACAGAGATTAGATAAAAAACTAAAGGCCAAAGGACTGTTTCCCACCCAAAGTATGCGCATTTTCTAAGTTTTTCCCCGTTAACTTTGAAAATCTCATTTATTCACCTATGGGTTGTTAAAATTAATTGAGTCTGTTAGTTATATCATTCCCCCCCTCCTAAACCATAAAAACTAATAATTTCACTCCAATCCAAGTTTTAAAAAACAACATTTTCCCCCATAGGGTTTCCAATTTTCAAATTCAAATTTTCAGTGTCGTTTCTTCCTCTCTGACAATCTCCAGGCAACGCCTCTTCCTCTCCGATGCGGTCTCCTTCTGGCGGCTCTCTTGGGAGTGGTCGTCAACAAAGCCGAGTTGTCTTCGTCTCTGACAAAGAAGAATCATCTTCATCCAGAGATGAAGATGAGATCTTCGTCTTGACAGGGACGACTTGTCTTCTTCGACAACCACTCCCAGGAGAGCCGCTGGAAGGAGACCACACTAGAGAGGAAGAGGTGTCGTCTGGAGGTCACTGGAGAAAAAGAAACGACGTTGAAAAATTGAAAACCCTAGGGGGGAAATGCTATTTTTTAAAACTTGGGTTGAGGAAAATTGTTAGTTTTTAGGATTTAAGAGGGAAAATTAAATTAAATTAAAGTTTATTTTTAATAATACAGACAAAATAACGATTTTACCCTTGAAATCGTTAGTTTTAACCATTCACGGGTGGGTAAATGAGATTTTCAAAGTTAATGGGAGGGGGGGAATTTTTGGAAAACAGCATACCTTGGGTGGGAAATAGTCCTTTGGGCAAAATTAAAATGTATTGATGCAAAAGGAAGGGTGCAACATAAAGACTTCTTAGGAGGTCACCATTCCTAGAACTACTCTTGTCCAAGCACGCTTGGCTTTGGAGTTATCTTACCCTATGGTATACACCATATGAACCATACATCTCGAGATGAAGTATAGTTGTAATATCTCAGGTCAAAGGATCTATACATTAGTATGATTTACAATGTATCATTGACTACATATTAATGGCCATGTGATCATCGTTTAGCGGTCACGTTCGATAAATAATATAATATAATAACCTTTGATCCGTTCTCTAACCATTAAATGGTTTTATTGTTTACCCATGTGTACATCTACCATGCCTAATATCATCCAATGATATACTATGGTGATATAACACATTTCTATTATGCAATACTATTACGTAAATAGATTGCCTATGTAGGGAACGATTTGATGATGTTAATTAAAACTCATTGGGACCTCTCACATGTCATATGTATGTAGCTAATATGGATGTAATATACAACTACAACATATATATAAAAAGTGATGCAGTAAACATGCGAAGTATGACTGAACTTTTCTTTTATTAATAAATGTATAGGCAAAATATATAGCCCAAAAATAGACAAAGCGATTAGTTTCCAGGGCATACTCGAACAAGAACTCCCACTTGCACTAAAACCAATCGTTGTGGTACCTAATGCCTATCCTCTTTAGATACTAGTCCAATAGTCTTTGGGTCAGTGCTTTAGTTAGTAGTCTGTAAGATTGTCCGCTAAAGTAATCTTTTGAATGACAATGTCTCCAACTCTAATGAATTCTCTCAAAATGTGATATTTTTGTTGAACATGTTTTAACCTTTGATGCGCTCTTGGTTCCTTTGTCTGTGCAATGACACTAGTATTGTCACAGAATATAATTATTAGCTGACTCATTTGAGGAACTATGCCTAACTTTGTGGCGAATTTGCATATCGAAATGACTTTTTTCATAGCTTCTGAAGCAGCAATTATTCAGCTTCTGTAGTGGAGTCTACAGTAGTCAACTGTTTGGAATTTTTCTAACTGACTACGCCTTTATTATAGACAAAGACAAATGAAGGCATAGACTTTCTATTGTATACCAGTGCATTAGTGCTGGTATGGTCGCACCCACCATTTATCATGCAAAATATTTATTTAACCATGCTTCCCACATCCTTGACCTTCCCATTCACCTTCTTCTCCATTTCATTACGCGATCATGAATCCCCTTCAACATGGATGGCCCCAGACTTTGATCGACGATGTCTACAGACATAGTGACCAAAACCCACAAGAGAAAAGAAACTCCCTCTATTTTCCGATGCCACTGCATCGATTTGTTCCCTTTGAAACACGTTGCCACGATATCGCCCCAAACTTTGAAACACGACGTCGATAAATGACCAAAATCGACAGACACCGAATAAGGGTAAAACAAAACATAAAACGTACCGAGGCAAAATAAGGGGTGCAATACGAGGACTTCCCAAGAAGTCACCCATCCTAGCAATGCTCTCGCCAAACATGCTTGACTTCAGAGTCTTGATGGGATCTGGTGCATTAGTGCTGGTATGGTCGTACCCACCATTTATCACGCAAAATATTTATTTAACCTTGTTTCCCGCATCTTGGACGCTCCTATTAACCTTCTTCTCCCATTCACCACGCGATCCTGAATCCCCTCTAACATGAGATGGCTCTAGACTTTGATCGACAACATCCGTAGACATCGTGACCAAAACCCACGAGAGAAAAGAAAGCCCCTTTGCTTTCTGAAGTTGTCGTATTGATTCGTTCCCTTTGAAACACGCCACCACGATATCGCCCCAAACTTTGAAACACGATGTCGATAAATGACCAAAACTAACAGACACCGGATAAGGGTAAAACAAAACATAAAACGCACCGAGGCAAAATGAGGGGTGCAACATGAAGACTTCCCTGGAGGTCACCGATCCTAGTACTGCTCTTGCCTAACCATGCTTAACTTTGGAGTTCTGACGGGATCCGGTGCATTAGTGCTGGTATGATCGCACCTACCATTCATCCCGCAAAATATTTATTTAACCCTGCTTCCTGCATCCTTGACGCTCCCATTCACCTTCTTCTCCCTTTCACCACGCGATCTCGAATCCTTTTCAACACGAGATGACTCCACACTTTGATCAATGACGTCCGTGGACATAGTGACCAAAACCCATAGGAGAAAAGAAACCCCCTTTACTTTTTGACGTCGTCGTATCGATTCATTCCCTTTGAAACACGCCGCTACGATATTGCCTCATACTTTGAAACATGACGTCGATAAATGACCAAAATCGACAGACACCAGATAAGGGAAAAACAAAATATAAAACGAGGGCTTCTTAGGAGGTCACCTATCCTAGTACTACTCTCGCCCAAACACGCTTGACTTCGAAGTTCTGATGGGATCCGGTGTATTAGTACTGGTATAGTCGCACCCACCATTTATCGCGTAAAACATTTATTTAACCCTGCTTCCCGCATCCTCGACACTCTCAAATCCCCTTCAATGCGAGATGGCTTCAAACTTTGATCGACAATGTTTGTGGACATAGTGACCAAAACCCACGGGAGAAAAGAAACCCCTTTTGCTTTTTGACGCCACCGCATCAATTCGTTCCCTTTGAAACACGCCACCATGATATTGCCCTAAACCTTGAAACACGACGTCGATAAATGACCAAAATCAATAGACACCGGATAAGGGTAAAACAAAACATAAAATGCACCAAGGTAAAAGTAGGGGTTCAACAAGAGGACTTTCCAGGAGGTCACCCATCCTAGTACTGTTCTCACCCAAACACGTTTGACTTCAGAGTTCTGGTGGGATCCAATGCATTAGTGTTGGTATGGTTGCACCCACCATTCATCGCGTAAAATATTTATTTAACCTTGCTTCCTGCATCTTGGATGCTCTCATTCACCATCTTCTCCCTTTTATCATGCGATCCCGAATCCCTTCCAACACGAGATGACTTTAGACTTTGATCAACGACATTTGTGGGCATAGTGACCAAAACCCACGGGAGAAAAGAAACCCCCTCTACTTTCTGACGTCGCCGCATCAATTCGTTCCCTTTGAAACACATTGCCACGATATCGACCCAAACTTTGAAACATGACGTCGATAAACAACCAAAACCTACAGACACTGGATAAGAGTAAAACAAAATATAAAATGCACCTAGGTAAAATGAGGGGTGTAACAAGAGGACTTCCCAGGAGGTCACCTATCCTAGTACTGCTCTCGCCCAAACATATTTGACTTCAAAGTTTTAATAGGATTTTGTGCATTAGTGATGGTATGGTTGTACCTACCTTTCATCGTGCAAAATACTTATTTAACCATGCTTCCCACATCCTGGACACTCCCATTCACCTTCTTCTTCCTTTCAACACGAGATGGCTCCAAACTTTGATCGACGACATCCGTGGATATAGTGACCAAAATCCTTGGGATAAAAGAAACTCCATTTGCTTTCTGAAGTCGTTGCCTCGATTCGTTTCCTTTGAAACACGTCACCACGATATCGTGCCAAACTTTAAAACACGACATTGACAAAATGACCAAAATCGATAGACACCGGATAAGGGTAAACAAAACATAAAACGTACCGAGACAAAATGAGGGGTGCAACACGAGGACTTCCCAAGAGGTCACTTATCCTAGTATTGCACTCACCCAAACATGCCTAGCTTTAGAGTTCTAATTGGATCAGGAGCATTAGTGCTGGTATGGGCGCACCCACCATTCATCGGGCAAAATATTTATTTAACGCTACTTCCCGCATCTTCGACGCTCCCATTCACCTTCTTCTCCCTTTCACCACGCAATCCCGAATCCCTTCAACACGAGATGACTCCACACTTTGATCGATGACGTCCGTGTACATAGTGACCAAAACAAAAGAGAGGTGTAATACGAGGACTTCCTAGAAGGCTACCTATCCTAGTATTGCTCTTGGCCAAACACGCTCGACTTTGAAGTTTTGATGGGATTCGATGCATTAGTGCTGGTATGGTCGTAACCACCATTCATTGTGCAAAATATTTATTTAAACCTACTTCCTGCATCCTCGACGCTCCCATTCACCTTCCTCTTGCTTTCACCACGCGATCCTGAATCCCCTTCAACGCAAGATGGCTTCACACTTTGATCGACGACGTTCATGGACATAGTGACCAAAACCCACGGGCACTAGAGAAAGGTAAAACAAAACGTAAAACGCACCGATGTAAAATGAAAGGTGTAACACGAGGACTTCCCACCATTCATTGCACTTTGATTGCATAAATGAGTATATACTTTTTATATATCTTCTTCTCATTATGTGATTTTGAATTAATGATAAATTAATACTTAATCACGCTGGATAAGGGTAAAACCCCTTTTGCTTTCTGACGCCGCTACATCGATTAGTTCCCTTTGAAAGATGCCGTCGTGATATCGCCCCAAACTTTGAAACACGACGTCGTTAAACGACCAAAATCGATAGACATCAGATAAGGGTAAAACATAACATAAAACGCACCGAGGTAAAACGAGGGGTGCAACACGAGGAGATCCCAAGAGGTCACCCATCCTAGCATTGCTCTCGCCCAAACATGCTTCACTTCGGAGTTCTAAAGGGATCCGATACATTAGTGCTGGTATGGTCATACCTATCATTCATCGTGCAAAATATTTATTAAACCCTGCTTCTCGCATCCTCGACGCTCTCATTCACCTTCTTCTCTTTTTCACCCCACGAACCCAAATCCCCTTCAATACGAGATGGCTCCACACTTTGATCGACGAAGTCTGTGGACATAGTGACCAAAACCCACGGGCACCTGAGAAACCCCCTACCTTTTGAAACACGTCGTCTTGATATCGCCACAAACTTTGAAACCTGACTTCGATAAACGACCAAAACTGACAAATACCGAATAAGGGTAAAACAAAACATAAAACACACCAAGACAAAACGAGGGGTGCAACACGAGGACTTCCTAGGAGGTCACCTTTCCTAGTAATGCTCTTGCCCAACCACACTTGACTTTGCAGTTCTAATGGGATTCGGTGCATTAGTGCTGACATTGATGCAACTACCATTATTGCGTAAAATATTTATTTAACCCTGTTTCTTGCATCCTCGACGCTCCCATTCACCTTCTTCTCCTTTTCACCCTACGATCTCGAAACCCCTTCAACATGAGATGGCGCCACACTTTGATCGACAACGTCCGTGGATGTAGTGACCAAAACCCATGGGCATTGGAGAAACCCCATTTGCTTTTCGACATTGCTGCATCGATTAGTTCCCTTTGAAACATATTGTCGCGATATCACCCCAAACATTGAAACACGGTGTCGATAAACGACCAAAATCGACAGAAATTGGATAAGGGCAAAACAAAATAAAAACACACCGAGGCAAAATGAGGGGTGCAACATGAAGACTTCCTACGAGGCCACCAATCTTAGTACTACTCTCACCTAACCACGCTTTACTTCGAAGTTATGATAGGATCCGGTGTATTAGTGCTGGTATGGTTGCACCCACCATTCATCGTGCAAAATGTTTATTTAACCCTACTTCCCGCATCCTCGACACTCCCATTCACCTTCTTCTCACTTTCACCATGCAATCCCAAATCCCTTTCAACACGAGATGGCTCCACACTTTGATCGATGGCGTCTGTGGACATAGAGACCAAAACCCATAGGCACTATAGACACCTCCTTTGCTTTTTGATGCTACCGCATCGATTCGTTCCCTTTGAAAGATGCCACGGCGATATCGCCCCAAACTTTGAAACACGACGTCGATAAATGACAAAAACTGATAGACATCGGATAAGAGTAAAACAAAACATAAGATGCACCAAGGCAAAACGAGGGGTGCAACGCGAGGAGATCCTAAGAGGTCACCAATCCTAGCACTGCTCTTGCCCAAACATGCTTCACCTCGAAGTTCTGATGGGATCTGGTGCAATAGAGCTGGTATGGTCGCACCAACCATTCATCGCGTAAAATATTTATTTAACCCTGCTTCCTGCATCAGAGTAAAACAAAACATAAAATGCACCGAGGCAAAACGAGGGGTGCAACACGAGGAGATCCTAGGAGGTCACCCATCCTAGCACTGCTCTTGCCCAAACATGCTTCACTTCGAAGTTTTGATAGGATCTGGTAAAATAAAGCTGGTATGGTCGCACCAACCATTTATTGCGTAAAATATTTAGTTAACCCTGTTTCCCGCATCCTTGATGCTCCCATTCACAATCTTCTCCCTTTCACAACACGATCCTGAATCCCACGAGTACCGGAGAAAGGTAAAACAAAATGTAAAATGCACCGATGTAAAATGACAGGTGTAACACGAGGACTTCCCACCATTCATTGCACTTTGAATGCACAAATAAGTATATAATTTTTATATATCATCTTATCGTTATGTGATTTCGAATTAATAGTCAATCACATGATTTTGAATTAATGCATCGGATAAGGGTAAAACAAAACATAAAACGCACGGAGGCAAAACGAGGGGTGCAACACGAGGACTTCCCAGGAGGTCACCCATCCTAGTATTGCTCTCGCCCAAGAACATTTGACTTCAGAGTTCTGATGGGATCCGTTGCATTAGTGCTGGTATGGTCAGACCCACCATTCATCACGCAAAATATTTATTTAACCCTGCTTCCTGCATCCTCGACGCTCCCATTCACCTTCTTCTCCCTTTCACCACGCGATCCTAAATCCCATGGGCATCGGAGAAAGGTAAAACAAAATGTAAAATGCACCGATGTAAAATGAAGGGTGTAACACGAGGACTCCTCATCGTTCATTGCACTTTGAATGCACAAATGAGTATATAATTATTATATATCATCTTATCGTTATGTGATTTTGAATTAATAGTCAATCACATGATTTTGAATTAATGCACCGGATAAGGGTAAAACAAAACGTAAAACGCACCGATGCAAAACGAGGGGTGCAACACGAGGACTTCCCAGGAAGTCACCCATCCTAGTACTGCTCTCGCACAAGCACACTTAGCTTCGGAGTTCTGATGGGATCCGGTGCATTAGTGCTAGTATGGTCGCAACCACCATTCATCGTGCAAAATATTTATTTAACCCTGTTTCCCGCATCCTCGACGCTCCCATTCGCCTTCCTCTCCATTTCACCACGCGATCCCGAATCCCACAGGCACCGGAGAAAGGTAAAACAAAACGTAAAACACACCGACGTAAAATGAAGGGTGTAACACGAGGACTCCCCACCGTTCATTGCACTTTGAATGCACAAATGAGTGAGTATATAATTTTTATATCTCATCTTGTCGTTATGTGATTTTGCATTAATAGTCAATCACATGATTTTGAATTAATGCACTGGATAAGGGTAAAACAAAACGTAAAACGCACCGATGCAAAACGAGGGGTGCAACACGAGGACTTCCCAGGAAGTCACCCATCCTAGTACTGCTCTCGCACAAGCACACTTAGCTTCGGAGTTCTGATGGGATCCGGTGCATTAGTGCTAGTATGGTCGCAACCACCATTCATCGCGCAAAATATTTATTTAACCCTGTTTCCCGCATCCTCGACGCTCCCATTCGCCTTCCTCTCCATTTCACCACGCGATCCCGAATCCCACGGGCACCAGAGAAAGGTAAAACAAAACTTAAAATGCACCGATGTAAAATGAAGGGTGTAACACGAGGACTCCCCACCGTTCATTGCACTTTGAATGCACAAATATGTGAGTATATAATTGTTATATCTCATCTTGTCGTTATGTGATTATGCATTAATGGTCAATCACATGATTTTGAATTAATGCACCAGATAAGGGTAAAACAAAACGTAAAACTCACCGAGGCAAAACGAGGGGTGCAACACGAGGACTTCCCAGGAGGTCACCTATCCTAGTACTGCTCTCGCCCAAGCACACTTAGCTTCGAAGTTCTGATGGGATCCGGTGCATTAGTGCTGGTATGGTCGCACCCACCATTCAACGCGCAAAATATTTATTTAACCCTGCTTCCCGCATCCTCGACGCTCCCATTCGCCTTCCTCTCCATTTCACCACGCGATCCCGAATCCCACGGGCACCGGAGAAAGGTAAAACAAAACGTAAAACGCACCGATGTAAAATGAAAGGTGTAACACGAGGACTCCCCACCGTTCATTGCACTTTGAATGCACAAATATGTGAGTATATAATTTTTATATCTCATCTTGTCGTTATGTGATTTTGAATTAATAGTCAATCACATGATTTTGAATTAATGCACCGGATAAGGTTAAAACAAAACGTAAAATGCACCGAGGCAAAACGAGGGGTGCAACACGAGGACTTCCCAGGAGGTCATCCATCATAGTACTGCTCTCGCCCAAGAACTCTTAACTTCAGAGTTCTGATGGGATCCAATGCATTAGTGCTGGTATGGTCGCACCCACCATTCATCACACAAAATATTTATTTAACCCTGCTTCGCGCATCCTCGCTCCCACTCGCCTTCTTCTCCCTTTCACCATGCGATCCCGAATCCCACGGGCACCGGAGAAAGGTAACACAAAACATAAAACGCACCGATGTAAAATGAAGGGTGTAACACGAGGACTCCCTACCGTTCATTGCACTTTGAATGCACAAATGAGTATATAATTTTTATATCTCATCTTGTCGTTATGTGATTTTGAATTAATAGTCAATCACATGATTTTGAATTAATGCATCGGATAAGGGTAAAACAAAACGTAAAATGCACCGAGGCAAAACGAGGGGTGCAACACGAGGACTTCCCAGGAGGTCACCCATCCTAGTACTGCTCTTGCCCAAGCACTCTTAACTTCGGAGTTCTTATGGGATCCGATGCATTAGTGCTGGTATGGTTGCACCCACCATTCATTGCACAAAATATTTATTTAACCCTGCTTCCCGCATCCTCAACGCTCCCATTCGCCATCTTCTCCCTTTCACCACGCGATCACGAATCCCACGGGCACCGGAGAAAGGTAAAACAAAACGTAAAACACATCGATGTAAAATGAAGGGTGTAACACGAGGACTCCCCACCGTTCATTGCACTTTGAATGCACAAATGAGTATATAATTTTTATATCTCATCTTGTCGTTATGTGATTTTGAATTAATAGTCAATCACATGATTTTGAATTAATGCACCGGATAAGGGTAAAACAAAACGTAAAACTCACCGAGGCAAAACGAGGGGTGCAACACGATGACTTCCCAGGAGGTCATCCATCCTAGTACTGCTCTCGCCCAAGCTCACTTTACTTCGGAGTTCTGATGGGATCCGGTGCATTAATGCTGGTATGGTCGCACCCACTATTCATCGCGCAAAATATTTATCTAACCCTACTTCCCGCATCCTCGACACTGCCATTCGCCTTCTTCTCCCTTTCACCATGTGATCCCGAATCCCACGGGCACCGGAGAAAGGTAACACAAAACATAAAACGCACCGATGTAAAATGAAGGGTGTAACACGAGGACTCCCTACCGTTCATTGCACTTTGAATGCACAAATGAGTATATAATTTTTAGGGAGAAGGACTATTTCCCACCCAACTTTTGATGCGTTTTCAAGATGCCACCCACGTCAGATGAAAATCCAGTTTTCCCACCCATGACCAAACTGCCGTCCATTTTTTCAGTTAGGAACAGGGGCAAAATCGTCATTTACTATTTAAAACATTAAAACTTTAAAATTTCACCGTTTCCCCCTTCAGGTTTCAAAAAGTAAATAACCCATCCTCAAAGTTTGAAAACTTTAATTTCACCCCCTAGGGTTTTGCTTCCTTCTCCGGCCACCACCGACGGCCGCTGCAATCGATCGATGGGAGATCTCTGACTTCAAAGGACGACGAAGGAGATCTGGACGACGAAGAACAGATCTGGATGATGCGACGATGAAGAATAGACAGAGATCTGGAAGTACATATCTGGACGACGCGACAAGCGACGAAGGACGAGGAAGAGTCGTCCTTCGTCGTCTGGGTGGAACGACGAAGAGAGACCTCTTCGTCGCACGGTGGTGCGACGAAGAGATCTCTGTCTCTTCGTCGCATTATGCGACGAAGAGATCTCCGTCTCTTTGTCGCACCGTGCACCAGGAGAAGGAGATCTCCGTCTCTTCCTTCTTCGACCACCACCGTCGTCGCACCAGGAGAAGGAGGAGGCAGGTGATTGCGCCGGAGACGACGTCGGGAGATGAAGTGGCAGAATGGGGGTGAAACTGCTAGTTTTGAAAGTTATGGGGGCGGCTATTTTTTTGAAAAATTTGGAAACCCTAGGTTTAGGGGTGAAAATGTTAGTTTTCATAGTTTAAAAACTTTAGGTAAGTTGAGATGTTAGTTTCTAAAACCTAAGGGGGGTGAAGGAAAACCTCATATCAATTTTGGGATGAATTTTGCAGAGGGGTATTTTTGTCATTTCATCTAAGAAGGGTAAAATGGACATTTTACCCTTATGCAAACAGAAACCATCCAAATTAACAGCTCATGGGTGGGAAAACTGGATTTTCATCTGGCGTGTGTGGTATTTTGAGAACGCATCAAAAGTTGGGTGGGAAATAGTCCTTCTCCCTAATTTTTATATCTCATCTTGTCGTTATGTGATTTTGAATTAATAGTCAATCACATGATTTTGAATTAATGCACTGGATAAGGGTAAAACAAAACGTAAAATGCACGGAGGCAAAACGAGGGGTGCAACCCGAGGACTTCCCATGAGGTCAGCCATCCTAGTACTATTCTTGCCCAAGCACTCTTAACTTCGGAGTTCTGATGGGATCCGATGCATTAGTGCTGGTATGGTTGCACCCACCATTCATCGCGCAAAATATTTATTTAACCCTGCTTCCCGCATCCTCAACGCTCCCATTCGCCTTCTTCTCCCTTTCACCACGCGATCACGAATCCCACGGGCACCGGAGAAAGGTAAAACAAAATGTAAAACGCATCGATGTAAAATGAAGGGTGTAACACGAGGACTCCCCACCGTTCATTGCACTTTGAATGCACAAATGAGTATATAATTTTTATATCTCATCTTGTCGTTATGTGATTTTGAATTAATGCACCGGATAAGGGTAAAACAAAACGTAAAACGCACCGCGGCAAAACGAGGGGTGCAACACGAGGACTTCCAAGGAGGTCACCCATCCTAGTACAGCTCTTGCCCAAACATTCTTAACTTCGGAGTTTTGATGGGATCCGATGCATTAGTGCTGGTATGGTTGCACCCACCATTCATTGCGCAAAATATTTATTTAACCCTGCTTCCCGCATCCTCAACGCTCCCATTCGCCTTCTTCTCCCTTTCACCACGCGGTCACGAATCCCACAGGCACCGGAGAAAGGTAAAGCAAAACGTAAAACGCACCGATGTAAAATGAAGGGTGTAACACGAGGACTCCCCACCATTCATTGCACTTTGAATGCACAAATGAGCATATAATTTTTATATCTCATCTTGTCGTTATGTGATTTTGAATTAATAGTCAATCACATGATTTTGAATTAATGCACCGGATAAGGGTAAAACAAAACGTAAAACTCATCGAGGCAAAACGAGGGGTGCAACACGAGGACTTCCCAGGAGGTCATCCATCCTAGTATTGCTCTCGCCCAAGCTCACTTTACTTCGGAGTTCTGATGGGATCCGGTGCATTAATGCTGGTATGGTCGCACCAACTATTCATCGCGCAAAATATTTATCTAACCCTACTTCCCGCATCCTTGACGCTCCTATTCGCCTTCTTCTCCCTTTCACCACTCGATCCCGAATCCCACGGGCACTGGAGAAAGGTAACACAAAACATAAAACGCACCGATGTAAAATGAAGGGTGTAACACGAGGACTCCCTACCGTTCATTGCACTTTGAATGCACAAATGAGTATATAATTTTTATATCTCATCTTGCCGTTATGTGATTTTGAATTAATAGTCAATCACATGATTTTGAATTAATGCACCGGATAAGGGTAAAACAAAACGTAAAATGCACCGAGGCAAAACGAGGGGTGCAACACGAGGACTTCCCAGGAGGTCACCCATCCTAATACTGCTCTTGCCCAAACACTCTTAACTTCGGAGTTCTGATGGGATCCGATGCATTAGTGCTGGTATGGTTGCACCCACCATTCATTGCGCAAAATATTTATTTAACCCTGCTTCCCGCATCCTCAACGCTCCCATTCGCCTTCTTCTCCCTTTCACCACGCGATCACGAATCCCACGGGCACCGGAGAAAGGTAAAACAAAATGTAAAACGCATCGATGTAAAATGAAGGGTGTAACACGAGGACTCCCCACCGTTCATTGCACTTTGAATGCACAAATGAGTATATAATTTTTATATCTCATCTTGTCGTTATGTGATTTTGAATTAATGCACCGGATAAGGGTAAAACAAAACGTAAAACGCACCGCGGCAAAACGAGGGGTGCAACACGAGGACTTCCAAGGAGGTCACCCATCCTAGTACTGCTCTTGCCCAAACATTCTTAACTTCGGAGTTTTGATGGGATCCGATGCATTAGTGCTGGTATGGTTGCACCCACCATTCATTGCGCAAAATATTTATTTAACCCTGCTTCCCGCATCCTCAACGCTCCCATTCGCCTTCTTCTCCCTTTCACCACGCGGTCACGAATCCTACAGGCATCGGAGAAAGGTAAAGCAAAACGTAAAACGCACCGATGTAAAATGAAGGGTGTAACACGAGGACTCCCCACCATTCATTGCACTTTGAATGCACAAATGAGCATATAATTTTTATATCTCATCTTGTCGTTATGTGATTTTGAATTAATAGTCAATCACATGATTTTGAATTAATGCACTGGATAAGGGTAAAACAAAACGTAAAACTCATCGAGGCAAAACGAGGGGTGCAACACGAGGACTTCCCAGGAGGTCATCCATCCTAGTATTGCTCTCGCCCAAGCTCACTTTACTTCGGAGTTCTGATGGGATCCGGTGCATTAATGCTGGTATGGTCGCACCAACTATTCATCGCGCAAAATATTTATCTAACCCTACTTCCCGCATCCTTGACGATCCTATTCGCCTTCTTCTCCCTTTCACCACTCGATCCCGAATCCCACGGGCACTGGAGAAAGGTAACACAAAACATAAAACGCACCGATGTAAAATGAAGGGTGTAACACGAGGACTCCCTACCGTTCATTGCACTTTGAATGCACAAATGAGTATATAATTTTTATATCTCATCTTGCCGTTATGTGATTTTGAATTAATAGTCAATCACATGATTTTGAATTAATGCACCGGATAAGGGTAAAACAAAACGTAAAATGCACCGAGGCAAAACGAGGGGTGCAACACGAGGACTTCCTAGGAGGTCACCCATCCTAATACTGCTCTTGCCCAAACACTCTTAACTTCGGAGTTCTGATGGGATCCGATGCATTAGTGCTGGTATGGTTGCACCCACCATTCATTGCGCAAAATATTTATTTAACCCTGCTTCCCGCATCCTCAACGCTCCCATTCGCCTTCTTCTCCCTTTCACCACGCGGTCACGAATCCCACGGGCATCGGAGAAAGGTAAAACAAAACGTAAAACGCACCGATGTAAAATGAAGGGTGTAACACGAGGACTCCCCACCGTTCATTGCACTTTGAATGCACAAATGAGCACATAATTTTTATATCTCATCTTGTCGTTATGTGATTTTGAATTAAAAGTCAATCACATGATTTTGAATTAATGCACCGGATAAGGGTAAAATAAAACGTAAAACTCATCGAGGTAAAACGAGGGGTGCAACACGAGGACTTCCCAGGAAGTCATCCATCCTAGTACTGCTCTCGCCCAAGCTCACTTTACTTCGGAGTTCTGATGGGATCCGGTGCATTAATGCTGGTATGGTCGCACCCACTATTCATCGCGCAAAATATTTATCTAACCCTACTTCCCGCATCCTCGACGCTCCCATTCGCCTTCTTCTCCCTTTCACCACGCGATCCCGAATCCCACGGGCACCGAGAAAGGTAAAGCAAAACGTAAAACGCACCGATGTAAAATGAAGGGTGTAACACGAGGACTCCCCACAGTTCATTGCACTTTGAATGCACAAATGAGTATATAATTTTTATATCTCATCTTGTCGTTATGTGATTTTGAATTAATAGTCAATCACATGATTTTGAATTAATGCACCGGATAAGGGTAAAACAAAACGTAAAACGCACCGAGGCAAAACGAGGGGTGCAACACGAGGACTTCCTAGGAGGTCACCGATCCTAGTACTGCTCTCGCCCAAGCACACTTAACTTCGGAGTTCTGATAGGATCCGGTGCATTAGTGCTGGTATGGTCGCACGCACCATTCATCGCGCAAAATATTTATTTAACCCTGCTTCCCGCATCCTCAATGCTCCCATTTGCCTGCTTCTCCCTTTCACCACGTGATCACGAATCCCACGGGCACCGGAGAAAGGTAAAGCAAAACGTAAAACGCACCGATGTAAAATGAAGGGTGTAACACGAGGACTCCCCACAGTTCATTGCACTTTGAATGCACAAATGAGTATATAATTTTTATATCTCATCTTGTCGTTATGTGATTTTGAATTAATGCACCGGATAAGGGTAAAACAAAACGTAAAACGCACCGCGGCAAAACGAGGGGTGCAACACGAGGACTTCCAAGGAGGTCACCCATCCTAGTACAGCTCTTGCCCAAACATTCTTAACTTCGGAGTTTGATGGGATCCGATGCATTAGTGCTGGTATGGTTGCACCCACCATTCATTGCGCAAAATATTTATTTAACCCTGCTTCCCGCATCCTCAACGCTCCCATTCGCCTTCTTCTCCCTTTCACCACGCGGTCACGAATCCCACAGGCACCGGAGAAAGGTAAAGCAAAACGTAAAACGCACCGATGTAAAATGAAGGGTGTAACACGAGGACTCCCCACCATTCATTGCACTTTGAATGCACAAATGAGCATATAATTTTTATATCTCATCTTGTCGTTATGTGATTTTGAATTAATAGTCAATCACATGATTTTGAATTAATGCACTGGATAAGGGTAAAACAAAACGTAAAACTCATCGAGGCAAAACGAGGGGTGCAACACGAGGACTTCCCAGGAGGTCATCCATCCTAGTATTGCTCTCGCCCAAGCTCACTTTACTTCGGAGTTCTGATGGGATCCGGTGCATTAATGCTGGTATGGTCGCACCAACTATTCATCGCGCAAAATATTTATCTAACCCTACTTCCCGCATCCTTGACGATCCTATTCGCCTTCTTCTCCCTTTCACCACTCGATCCCGAATCCCACGGGCACTGGAGAAAGGTAACACAAAACATAAAACGCACCGATGTAAAATGAAGGGTGTAACACGAGGACTCCCTACCGTTCATTGCACTTTGAATGCACAAATGAGTATATAATTTTTATATCTCATCTTGCCGTTATGTGATTTTGAATTAATAGTCAATCACATGATTTTGAATTAATGCACCGGATAAGGGTAAAACAAAACGTAAAATGCACCGAGGCAAAACGAGGGGTGCAACACGAGGACTTCCTAGGAGGTCACCCATCCTAATACTGCTCTTGCCCAAACACTCTTAACTTCGGAGTTCTGATGGGATCCGATGCATTAGTGCTGGTATGGTTGCACCCACCATTCATTGCGCAAAATATTTATTTAACCCTGCTTCCCGCATCCTCAACGCTCCCATTCGCCTTCTTCTCCCTTTCACCACGCGGTCACGAATCCCACGGGCATCGGAGAAAGGTAAAACAAAACGTAAAACGCACCGATGTAAAATGAAGGGTGTAACACGAGGACTCCCCACCGTTCATTGCACTTTGAATGCACAAATGAGCACATAATTTTTATATCTCATCTTGTCGTTATGTGATTTTGAATTAAAAGTCAATCACATGATTTTGAATTAATGCACCGGATAAGGGTAAAATAAAACGTAAAACTCATCGAGGTAAAACGAGGGGTGCAACACGAGGACTTCCCAGGAAGTCATCCATCCTAGTACTGCTCTCGCCCAAGCTCACTTTACTTCGGAGTTCTGATGGGATCCGGTGCATTAATGCTGGTATGGTCGCACCCACTATTCATCGCGCAAAATATTTATCTAACCCTACTTCCCGCATCCTCGACGCTCCCATTCGCCTTCTTCTCCCTTTCACCACGCGATCCCGAATCCCACGGGCACCGGAGAAAGGTAAAGCAAAACGTAAAACGCACCGATGTAAAATGAAGGGTGTAACACGAGGACTCCCCACAGTTCATTGCACTTTGAATGCACAAATGAGTATATAATTTTTATATCTCATCTTGTCGTTATGTGATTTTGAATTAATAGTCAATCACATGATTTTGAATTAATGCACCGGATAAGGGTAAAACAAAACGTAAAACGCACCGAGGCAAAACGAGGGGTGCAACACGAGGACTTCCTAGGAGGTCACCGATCCTAGTACTGCTCTCGCCCAAGCACACTTAACTTCGGAGTTCTGATAGGATCCGGTGCATTAGTGCTGGTATGGTCGCACGCACCATTCATCGCGCAAAATATTTATTTAACCCTGCTTCCCGCATCCTCAATGCTCCCATTTGCCTGCTTCTCCCTTTCACCACGTGATCACGAATCCCACGGGCACCGGAGAAAGGTAAAGCAAAACGTAAAACGCACCGATGTAAAATGAAGGGTGTAACACGAGGACTCCCCACAGTTCATTGCACTTTGAATGCACAAATGAGTATATAATTTTTATATCTCATCTTGTCGTTATGTGATTTTGAATTAATGCACCGGATAAGGGTAAAACAAAACGTAAAACGCACCGCGGCAAAACGAGGGGTGCAACACGAGGACTTCCAAGGAGGTCACCCATCCTAGTACAGCTCTTGCCCAAACATTCTTAACTTCGGAGTTTTGATGGGATCCGATGCATTAGTGCTGGTATGGTTGCACCCACCATTCATTGCGCAAAATATTTATTTAACCCTGCTTCCCGCATCCTCAACGCTCCCATTCGCCTTCTTCTCCCTTTCACCACGCGGTCACGAATCCCACAGGCACCGGAGAAAGGTAAAGCAAAACGTAAAACGCACCGATGTAAAATGAAGGGTGTAACACGAGGACTCCCCACCATTCATTGCACTTTGAATGCACAAATGAGCATATAATTTTTATATCTCATCTTGTCGTTATGTGATTTTGAATTAATAGTCAATCACATGATTTTGAATTAATGCACCGGATAAGGGTAAAACAAAACGTAAAACTCATCGAGGCAAAACGAGGGGTGCAACACGAGGACTTCCCAGGAGGTCATCCATCCTAGTATTGCTCTCGCCCAAGCTCACTTTACTTCGGAGTTCTGATGGGATCCGGTGCATTAATGCTGGTATGGTCGCACCAACTATTCATCGCGCAAAATATTTATCTAACCCTACTTCCCGCATCCTTGACGCTCCTATTCGCCTTCTTCTCCCTTTCACCACTCGATCCCGAATCCCACGGGCACTGGAGAAAGGTAACACAAAACATAAAACGCACCGATGTAAAATGAAGGGTGTAACACGAGGACTCCCTACCGTTCATTGCACTTTGAATGCACAAATGAGTATATAATTTTTATATCTCATCTTGCCGTTATGTGATTTTGAATTAATAGTCAATCACATGATTTTGAATTAATGCACCGGATAAGGGTAAAACAAAACGTAAAATGCACCGAGGCAAAACGAGGGGTGCAACACGAGGACTTCCCAGGAGGTCACCCATCCTAATACTGCTCTTGCCCAAACACTCTTAACTTCGGAGTTCTGATGGGATCCGATGCATTAGTGCTGGTATGGTTGCACCCACCATTCATTGCGCAAAATATTTATTTAACCCTGCTTCCCGCATCCTCAACGCTCCCATTCGCCTTCTTCTCCCTTTCACCACGCGATCACGAATCCCACGGGCACCGGAGAAAGGTAAAACAAAATGTAAAACGCATCGATGTAAAATGAAGGGTGTAACACGAGGACTCCCCACCGTTCATTGCACTTTGAATGCACAAATGAGTATATAATTTTTATATCTCATCTTGTCGTTATGTGATTTTGAATTAATGCACCGGATAAGGGTAAAACAAAACGTAAAACGCACCGCGGCAAAACGAGGGGTGCAACACGAGGACTTCCAAGGAGGTCACCCATCCTAGTACTGCTCTTGCCCAAACATTCTTAACTTCGGAGTTTTGATGGGATCCGATGCATTAGTGCTGGTATGGTTGCACCCACCATTCATTGCGCAAAATATTTATTTAACCCTGCTTCCCGCATCCTCAACGCTCCCATTCGCCTTCTTCTCCCTTTCACCACGCGGTCACGAATCCTACAGGCATCGGAGAAAGGTAAAGCAAAACGTAAAACGCACCGATGTAAAATGAAGGGTGTAACACGAGGACTCCCCACCATTCATTGCACTTTGAATGCACAAATGAGCATATAATTTTTATATCTCATCTTGTCGTTATGTGATTTTGAATTAATAGTCAATCACATGATTTTGAATTAATGCACTGGATAAGGGTAAAACAAAACGTAAAACTCATCGAGGCAAAACGAGGGGTGCAACACGAGGACTTCCCAGGAGGTCATCCATCCTAGTATTGCTCTCGCCCAAGCTCACTTTACTTCGGAGTTCTGATGGGATCCGGTGCATTAATGCTGGTATGGTCGCACCAACTATTCATCGCGCAAAATATTTATCTAACCCTACTTCCCGCATCCTTGACGCTCCTATTCGCCTTCTTCTCCCTTTCACCACTCGATCCCGAATCCCACGGGCACTGGAGAAAGGTAACACAAAACATAAAACGCACCGATGTAAAATGAAGGGTGTAACACGAGGACTCCCTACCGTTCATTGCACTTTGAATGCACAAATGAGTATATAATTTTTATATCTCATCTTGCCGTTATGTGATTTTGAATTAATAGTCAATCACATGATTTTGAATTAATGCACCGGATAAGGGTAAAACAAAACGTAAAATGCACCGAGGCAAAACGAGGGGTGCAACACGAGGACTTCCTAGGAGGTCACCCATCCTAATACTGCTCTTGCCCAAACACTCTTAACTTCGGAGTTCTGATGGGATCCGATGCATTAGTGCTGGTATGGTTGCACCCACCATTCATTGCGCAAAATATTTATTTAACCCTGCTTCCCGCATCCTCAACGCTCCCATTCGCCTTCTTCTCCCTTTCACCACGCGGTCACGAATCCCACGGGCATCGGAGAAAGGTAAAACAAAACGTAAAACGCACCGATGTAAAATGAAGGGTGTAACACGAGGACTCCCCACCGTTCATTGCACTTTGAATGCACAAATGAGCACATAATTTTTATATCTCATCTTGTCGTTATGTGATTTTGAATTAAAAGTCAATCACATGATTTTGAATTAATGCACCGGATAAGGGTAAAATAAAACGTAAAACTCATCGAGGTAAAACGAGGGGTGCAACACGAGGACTTCCCAGGAAGTCATCCATCCTAGTACTGCTCTCGCCCAAGCTCACTTTACTTCGGAGTTCTGATGGGATCCGGTGCATTAATGCTGGTATGGTCGCACCCACTATTCATCGCGCAAAATATTTATCTAACCCTACTTCCCGCATCCTCGACGCTCCCATTCGCCTTCTTCTCCCTTTCACCACGCGATCCCGAATCCCACGGGCACCGGAGAAAGGTAAAGCAAAACGTAAAACGCACCGATGTAAAATGAAGGGTGTAACACGAGGACTCCCCACAGTTCATTGCACTTTGAATGCACAAATGAGTATATAATTTTTATATCTCATCTTGTCGTTATGTGATTTTGAATTAATAGTCAATCACATGATTTTGAATTAATGCACCGGATAAGGGTAAAACAAAACGTAAAACGCACCGAGGCAAAACGAGGGGTGCAACACGAGGACTTCCTAGGAGGTCACCGATCCTAGTACTGCTCTCGCCCAAGCACACTTAACTTCGGAGTTCTGATAGGATCCGGTGCATTAGTGCTGGTATGGTCGCACGCACCATTCATCGCGCAAAATATTTATTTAACCCTGCTTCCCGCATCCTCAATGCTCCCATTTGCCTGCTTCTCCCTTTCACCACGTGATCACGAATCCCACGGGCACCGGAGAAAGGTAAAGCAAAACGTAAAACGCACCGATGTAAAATGAAGGGTGTAACACGAGGACTCCCCACAGTTCATTGCACTTTGAATGCACAAATGAGTATATAATTTTTATATCTCATCTTGTCGTTATGTGATTTTGAATTAATAGTCAATCACATGATTTTGAATTAATGCACTGGATAAGGGTAAAACAAAACGTAAAACTCATCGAGGCAAAACGAGGGGTGCAACACGAGGACTTCCCAGGAGGTCATCCATCCTAGTATTGCTCTCGCCCAAGCTCACTTTACTTCGGAGTTCTGATGGGATCCGGTGCATTAATGCTGGTATGGTCGCACCAACTATTCATCGCGCAAAATATTTATCTAACCCTACTTCCCGCATCCTTGACGCTCCTATTCGCCTTCTTCTCCCTTTCACCACTCGATCCCGAATCCCACGGGCACTGGAGAAAGGTAACACAAAACATAAAACGCACCGATGTAAAATGAAGGGTGTAACACGAGGACTCCCTACCGTTCATTGCACTTTGAATGCACAAATGAGTATATAATTTTTATATCTCATCTTGCCGTTATGTGATTTTGAATTAATAGTCAATCACATGATTTTGAATTAATGCACCGGATAAGGGTAAAACAAAACGTAAAATGCACCGAGGCAAAACGAGGGGTGCAACACGAGGACTTCCTAGGAGGTCACCCATCCTAATACTGCTCTTGCCCAAACACTCTTAACTTCGGAGTTCTGATGGGATCCGATGCATTAGTGCTGGTATGGTTGCACCCACCATTCATTGCGCAAAATATTTATTTAACCCTGCTTCCCGCATCCTCAACGCTCCCATTCGCCTTCTTCTCCCTTTCACCACGCGGTCACGAATCCCACGGGCATCGGAGAAAGGTAAAACAAAACGTAAAACGCACCGATGTAAAATGAAGGGTGTAACACGAGGACTCCCCACCGTTCATTGCACTTTGAATGCACAAATGAGCACATAATTTTTATATCTCATCTTGTCGTTATGTGATTTTGAATTAAAAGTCAATCACATGATTTTGAATTAATGCACCGGATAAGGGTAAAATAAAACGTAAAACTCATCGAGGTAAAACGAGGGGTGCAACACGAGGACTTCCCAGGAAGTCATCCATCCTAGTACTGCTCTCGCCCAAGCTCACTTTACTTCGGAGTTCTGATGGGATCCGGTGCATTAATGCTGGTATGGTCGCACCCACTATTCATCGCGCAAAATATTTATCTAACCCTACTTCCCGCATCCTCGACGCTCCCATTCGCCTTCTTCTCCCTTTCACCACGCGATCCCGAATCCCACGGGCACCGGAGAAAGGTAAAGCAAAACGTAAAACGCACCGATGTAAAATGAAGGGTGTAACACGAGGACTCCCCACAGTTCATTGCACTTTGAATGCACAAATGAGTATATAATTTTTATATCTCATCTTGTCGTTATGTGATTTTGAATTAATAGTCAATCACATGATTTTGAATTAATGCACCGGATAAGGGTAAAAAAAACGTAAAACGCACCGAGGCAAAACGAGGGTGCAACACGAGGACTTCCTAGGAGGTCACCGATCCTAGTACTGCTCTCGCCCAAGCACACTTAACTTCGGAGTTCTGATAGGATCCGGTGCATTAGTGCTGGTATGGTCGCACGCACCATTCATCGCGCAAAATATTTATTTAACCCTGCTTCCCGCATCCTCAATGCTCCCATTTGCCTGCTTCTCCCTTTCACCACGTGATCACGAATCCCACGGGCACCGGAGAAAGGTAAAGCAAAACGTAAAACGCACCGATGTAAAATGAAGGGTGTAACACGAGGACTCCCCACAGTTCATTGCACTTTGAATGCACAAATGAGTATATAATTTTTATATCTCATCTTGTCGTTATGTGATTTTGAATTAATAGTCAATCACATGATTTTGAATTAATGCACCGGATAAGGGTAAAACAAAACGTAAAACTCACCGAGGCAAAACGAGGGGTGCAACACGAGGACTTCCCAGGAGGTCATCCATCCTAGTACTGCTCTCGCCCAAGCTCACTTTACTTCGGAGTTCTGATGGGATCTGGTGCATTAATGCTGGTATGGTCGCACCCACTATTCATCGCGCAAAATATTTATCTAACCCTACTTCCCGCATCCTCGACGCTCCCATTCGCCTTCTTCTCCCTTTCACCACGCGATCCCGAATCCCACGGGCACCGAGAAAGGTAACACAAAACATGAAACACACCGATGTAAAATGAAGGGTGTAACACGAGGACTCCCTACCGTTCATTGCACTTTGAATGCACAAATAAGTATATAATTTTTATACCTCATCTTGTCGTTATGTGATTTTGAATTAATAGTCAATCACATGATTTTGAATTAATGCACCGGATAAGGGTAAAACAAAATGTAAAACGCACTGAAGCAAAACGAGGGGTGCAACCCGAGGACTTCCCATGAGGTCACCCATCCTAGTACTATTCTTGCCCAGACACTCTTAGCTTCGGAGTTCTGATGGGATCCGATGCATTAGTGCTAGTATGGTTGCACCCACCATTCGTAGCGCAAAATATTTATTTAACCCTGCTTCCTCCATCCTCGACGCTCCCATTCGCCTTCCTCTCCATTTCACCACGCGATCCCGAATCCCACGGGCACCGAAGAAAGGTAACACAAAACATAAAACACACCGATGTAAAATGAAGGGTGTAACACGAGGACTCCCTACCGTTCATTGCACTTTGAATGCACAACTAAGTATATAATTTTTATACCTCATCTTGTCGTTATGTGATTTTGAATTAATAGTCAATCACATGATTTTGAATTAATGCACTGGATAAGGGTAAAACAAAACGTAAAACGCACTGAGGCAAAACGAGGGGTGCAACCCGACGACTTCCCATGAGGTCACCCATCCTAGTACTATTCTTGCCCAAGCACTCTTAACTTCTGAGTTCTGATGGGATCTGATGCATTAGTGCTGGTATGGATGCACCCACCATTCATCGCGCAAAATATTTGTTTAACCCTGCTTCTCGCATCCTCAACGCTCCCATTCGCCTTATTCTCCCTTTCACCACGCGATCACGAATCCCACGGGCACCGGAGAAAGGTAAAACAAAATGTAAAACGCACCGATGTAAAATGAAGGGTGTAACACGAGGACTCCCCACCGTTCATTGCACTTTGAATGCACAAATGAGTATATAATTTTTATATCTCATCTTGTCGTTATGCGATTTTGAATTAATAGTCAATCACATGATTTTGAATTAATGCACCGGATAAGGGTAAAACAAAACGTAAAACGCATCGAGACAAAACGAGGGGTGCAACACGAGGACTTCCAAGGAGGTCACCCATCCTAGTACTGCTTTTGCCCAAACACTCTTAACTTCGGAGTTCTGATGGGATCCGATGCATTAGTGCCGGTATGGTTGCACCCACCATTCATCACGCAAAATATTTATTTAACCCTGCTTCTCGCATCCTCGACGCTCCCATTCGCCTTCCTCTCCATTTCACCACGCGATCCCGAATCCCACGGGCACCGGAGAAAGGTAAAACAAAACGTAAAACACACCGATGTAAAATGAAGGGTGTAACACGAGGACTCCCCACCGTTCATTGCACTTTGAATGCACCAATGAGTGAGTATACAAGTTTTATATCTCATCTTGTCGTTATGTGATTTTGCATTAATGGTCAATCACATGATTTTGAATTAATGCACCGGATAAAGGTAAAACAAAACGTAAAACCAACCGAGGCAAAATGAGGGGTGCAACACGAGGACTTCCCAGGAGGTCACCCATCCTAGTACTGCTCTCGCCCAAGCACACTTAGCTTCGGAGTTCTGATGGGATCCGGTGCATTAGTGCTGGTATGGTCGCACCCACCATTCATCGCGCAAAATATTTATTTAACCCTGCTTCCCGCATCCTCGACGCTCCCATTCGCCTTCCTCTCCATTTCACCACGCGATCCCGAATCCCACAGGCACCGGAGAAAGGTAAAACAAAACGTAAAACGCACCGACGTAAAATGAAGGGTGTAACACGAGGACTCCCCACCGTTCATTGCACTTTGAATGCACAAATGAGTGAGTATATAATTTTTATATCTCATCTTGTCGTTATGTGATTTTGCATTAATAGTCAATCACATGATTTTGAATTAATGCACTGGATAAGGGTAAAACAAAACGTAAAACGCACCGATGCAAAACGAGGGGTGCAACACGAGGACTTCCCAGGAAGTCACCCATCCTAGTACTGCTCTCGCACAAGCACACTTAGCTTCGGAGTTCTGATGGGATCCGGTGCATTAGTGCTAGTATGGTCGCAACCACCATTCATCGCGCAAAATATTTATTTAACCCTGTTTCCCGCATCCTCGACGCTCCCATTCGCCTTCCTCTCCATTTCACCACGCGATCCCGAATCCCACGAGCACCGGAGAAAGGTAAAACAAAACTTAAAATGCACCGATGTAAAATGAAGGGTGTAACACGAGGACTCCCCACCGTTCATTGCACTTTGAATGCACAAATATGTGAGTATATAATTGTTATATCTCATCTTGTCGTTATGTGATTATGCATTAATGGTCAATCACATGATTTTGAATTAATGCACCAGATAAGGGTAAAACAAAACGTAAAACTCACCGAGGCAAAACGAGGGGTGCAACACGAGGACTTCCCAGGAGGTCACCCATCCTAGTACTGCTCTCGCCCAAGCACACTTAGCTTCGAAGTTCTGATGGGATCCGGTGCATTAGTGCTGGTATGGTCGCACCCACCATTCATCGCGCAAAATATTTATTTAACCCTGCTTCCCGCATCCTCGACGCTCCCATTCGCCTTCCTCTCCATTTCACCACGCGATCCTGAATCCCACGGGCACCGGAGAAAGGTAAAACAAAACGTAAAACGCACCGACGTAAAATGAAGGGTGTAACACGAGGACTCCCCACCGTTCATTGCACTTTGAATGCACAAATGAGTGAGTATATAATTTTTATATCTCATCTTGTCGTTATGTGATTTTGTATTAATAGTCAATCACGTGATTTTGAATTAATGCACCGGATAAGGGTAAAACAAAACGTAAAACGCACCGACGCAAAACGAGGGGTGCAACACGAAGACTTCCCAGGAGGTCACCCATCCTAGTACTGCTCACGCCCAAACACACTTAACTTCGGAGTTCTGATGGGATCCGGTGCATTAGTGCTGGTATGGTCGCACCCACCATTCATCGCGCAAAATATTTATTTAACCCTGCTTCCCGCATCCTCGACGCTCCCATTCGCCTTCCTCTCCATTTCACCACGCGATCCCGAATCCCACGGGCACCGGAGAAAGGTAAAACAAAACGTAAAACGCACCGATGTAAAATGAAAGGTGTAACACGAGGACTCCCCACCGTTCATTGCACTTTGAATGCACAAATATGTGAGTATATAATTTTTATATCTCATCTTGTCGTTATGTGATTTTGAATTAATAGTCAATCACATGATTTTGAATTAATGCACCGGATAAGGTTAAAACAAAACGTAAAATGCACCGAGGCAAAACGAGGGGTGCAACACGAGGACTTCCCAGGAGGTCATCCATCATAGTACTGCTCTCGCCCAAGCACACTTAGCTTCGAAGTTCTGATGGGATCCGGTGCATTAGTGCTGGTATGGTTGCACCCACCATTCAACGCGTAAAATATTTATTTAACCCTGCTTCCCGCATCCTCGACGCTCCCATTCGCCTTCCTCTCCATTTCACCACGCGATCCCGAATCCCACGGGCACCGGAGAAAGGTAAAACAAAACGTAAAACGCACCGACGTAAAATGAAGGGTGTAACACGGGGACTCCCCACCGTTCATTGCACTTTGAATGCACAAATGAGTGAGTATATAATTTTTATTTCTCATCTTGTCGTTATGTGATTTTGCATTAATAGTCAATCACATGATTTTGAATTAATGCACCGGATAAGGGTAAAACAAAACGTAAAACGCACCGACGCAAAACAACGGGTGCAACACGAGGACTTCCCAGGAGATCACCCATCCTAGTACTGCTCTCGCCCATGCACACTTAACTTCGGAGTTCTGATGGGATCCGGTGCATTAGTGCTGGTATGGTCGCACCTACCATTCATCGCGCAAAATATTTATTTAACCCTGCTTCCCCCATCCTCGACGCTCCCATTCGCCTTCCTCTCCATTTCACCACGCGATCCCGAATCCCACGGGCACCGGAGAAAGGTAAAACAAAACGTAAAACGTACCGACGTAAAATGAAGGGTGTAACACGAGGACTCCCCACCGTTCATTGCACTTTGAATGCACAAATGAGTGAGTATATAATTTTTATATGTCATCTTGTCGTTATGTGATTTTGCATTAATAGTCAATCACATGATTTTGAATTAATGCACCGGATAAGGGTAAAACAAAACGTAAAACGCAGCGACGGAAAACGACGGGTGCAACACGAGGACATCCCAGGAGGTCACCCATCCTAGTGCTGCTCTCGCACACTTAGCTTCGGAGTTCTGATGGGATCCGGTGTATTAGTGCTGGTATGGTCGCACCCACCATTTATCGCGCAAAATATTTATTTAACCCTGCTTCCCGCATCCTCGACGCTCCCATTCGCCTTCCTCTCCATTTCACCACGTGATCCCGAATCCCACGGGCAACGGAGAAAGGTAAAACAAAACGTAAAACGCACCGACGTAAAATGAAAGGTGTAACACGAGGACTCCCCACCGTTCATTGCACTTTGAATGCACAAATGAGTGAGTATATAATTTTTATATCTCATCTTGTCGTTATGTGATTTTGTATTAATAGTCAATCACATGATTTTGAATTAATGCACCGGATAAGGGTAAAACAAAACGTAAAACGCACCGAGGCAAAACAAGGTGTGCAACACGAGGACTTCCCAGGAGGTCACCCATCCTAGTACTGCTCTCGCCCAAGCACACTTAACTTCAAAGTTCTGATGGGATCCGGTGCATTAGTGCTGGTATGGTCGCACCCACCATTCATTGCGTAAAATATTTATTTAACCCTGCTTCCCGCATCGTCGACGCTCCCATTCGCCTTCCTCTCCATTTCACCACGCGATCCCGAATCCCACGAGCACCGGAGAAAGGTAAAACAAAACGTAAAACGCACCGATGTAAAATGAAGGCTGTAACACGAGGACTTCCCACCGTTCATTGCACTTTGAATGCACAAATGAGTGAGTTTATGATTTTTATATCTCATCTTGTCGTTATGTGATTTTGCATTAATAGTCAATCACATGATTTTGAATTAATGCACCGGATAAGGGTAAAACAAAACGTAAAACGCACCGACGCAAAACGAGGGGTGCAACACGAGGACTTCCTAGGAGGCCACCCATCCTAGTACTGCTCTCGCCCAAACACACTTGACTTCGGAGTTCTGATGGGATCCGGTGCATTAGTGCTGGTATGGTCGCACCCACCATTCATCGCACAAAATATTTATTTAACCCTGCTTCCCGCATCCTCGACGCTCCCATTCGCCATCCTCTCCATTTCACCACGCGATCCCGAATCCCACGGGCACCGGAGAAAGGTAAAACAAAACGTAAAACGCACCGACGTAAAATGAAGGGTGTAACACGAGGACTCCCCACCGTTCATTGCCCTTTGAATGCACAAATGAGTGAGTATATAATTTTTATATCTCATCTTGTCGTTATGTGATTTTGAATTAATGCACCGGATAAGGGTAAAACAAAACGTAAAACGCACCGACGTAAAACGAGAGGTGCAACACGAAGACTTCCCAGGAGGTCACCCATCCTAATACTGCTCTCGCCCAAGCACACTTAACTTCGGAGTTCTGATGGTATCCGGTGCATTAGTGCTGGTATGGTCGCACCCACCATTCATCGCGCAAAATATTTATTTAACCCTGCTTCCCGCATCCTCGACGCTCCCATTCGCCATCCTCTCCATTTCACCACGCGATCCCGAATCCCACGGGCACCGGAGAAAGGTAAAACAAAACGTAAAACGCACCGACGTAAAATGAAGGGTGTAACACGAGGACTACCCACCGTTCATTGCACTTTGAATGCACAAATGAGTGAGTATATAATTTTTATATCTCATCTTGTCGTTATGTGATTTTGAATTAATGCACCGGATAAGGGTAAAAGAAAACGTAAAACGCACCGACGCAAAACGAGGGGTGCGACACGAGGACTTCCCAGGAGGTCACCCATCCTAATACTGCTCTCGCTCAAGCACACTTAACTTCGGAGTTCTGATGGGAGCCGGTGCATTAGTGCTGGTATGGTCACACCCACTATTCATTGCGTAAAATATTTATTGAACCCTGCTTCCCGCATCCTCGACGCTCCCATTCGCCTTCCTCTCCATTTCACCACGCGATCCCGAATCCCACGGGCACCGGAGAAAGGTAAAACAAAACGTAAAATGCACCGACGTAAAATGAAGGGTGTAACACGAGGAGTCCCCACCGTTCATTGCACTTTGAATGCACAAATGAGTGAGTATATAATTTTTATATCTCATCTTGTCGTTATGTGATTTTGAATTAATGTACCGGATAAGGGTAAAACAAAACGTAAAACGCACCGACGCAAAACGAGGGGTGCGACACGAGGACTTCCCAGGAGGTCACCCATCCTAATACTGCTCTCGCCCAAGCACACTTAACTTCGGAGTTCTGATGGGAGCCGGTGCATTAGTGCTGGTATTGTCGCACTAACCATTCATTGCGTAAAATATTTATTTAACCCTGCTTCCCGCATCCTCGACGCTCCCATTCGCCTTCCTCTCCATTTGACCACGCGATCCCGAATCCCACGGGCACCGGAGAAAGGTAAAACAAAACGCAAAATGCACCGACGTAAAATGAAGGGTGTAACACGAGGACTCCCCACCGTTCATTGCACTTTGAATGCACAAATGAGTGAGTATATAATTTTTATATCTCATCTTATCGTTATGTGATTTTGCATTAATAGTCAATCACATGATTTTGTATTAATGCACCGGATAAGGGTAAAACAAAACGTAAAACGCACCGACGTAAAACGAGGACTTCCCAGGAGGTCACCCATCCTAGTACTGCTCTCGCCCAAGCACACTTGACTTCGGAGTTCTGATGGGATCCGGTGCATTAGTGCTGGTATGGTCGCACCCACCATTTATCGTGCAAAATATTTATTTAACCCTGCTTCCCGCATCCTCGACGCTCCCATTCGCCTTCCTCTCCATTTCACCACGCGATCCCGAATCCCACGGGCACCGGAGAAAGGTAAAACAAAACGTAAAACGCACCGACGTAAAATGAAGGGTGTAACACGAGGACTCCCCACCGTTCATTGCACTTTGAATGCACAAATGAGTGAGTATATAATTTTTATATCTCATCTTGTCGTTATGTTGATTTTGAATTAATGCACAACGGATAAGGGTAAAACAAAACGTAAAACGCACCGACGCAAAACGAGGGGTGCGACACGAGGACTTCCCAGGAGGTCACCCATCCTAATACTGCTCTCGCCCAAGCACATTTAACTTCGGAGTTCTGATGGAGCCGTGCATTAGTGCTGGTATGGTCGCACCCCACCATTCATTGCGCAAAATATTTATTTAACCCTGCTTCCCGCATCCTCGACGCTCCCATTCGCCTTCCTCTCCATTTCACCACGCGATCCCGAATCCCACGGGCACCGGAGAAAGGTAAAACAAAACGTAAAATGCACCGACGTAAATGAAGGGTGTAACACGAGGACTCCCCCCACGTTCATTGCACTTTGAATGCACAAATGAGTGAGTATATAATTATTATATCTCATCTTATCTTATGTGATTTTGCATTAATAGTCAATCACATGATTTTGTATTAATGCACCGGATAAGGGTAAAACAAAACGTAAAACACACCGACGTAAAACGAGGACTTCCCAGGAGGTCACCCATCCTAGTACTGCTCTCGCCCAAGCACACTTGACTTCGGAGTTCTGATGGGATCCGGTGCATTAGTGCTGGTATGGTCGCACCCACCATTTATCGTGCAAAATATTTATTTAACCCTGCTTCCCGCATCCTCGACGCTCCCATTCGCCTTCCTCTCCATTTCACCACGCGATCCCGAATCCCACGGGCACCGGAGAAAGGTAAAACAAAACGTAAAACGCACCGACGTAAAATGAAAGGTGTAACACGAGGACTCCCCACCGTTCATTGCACTTTGAATGCACAAATGAGTATATAATTTTTATATCTCATCTTATCGTTATGTGATTTTGCATTAATAGTCAATCACATGATTTTGTATTAATGCACCGGATAAGGGTAAAACAAAACGTAAAACGCACCGACGCAAAACGAGGGGTGCAACACGAGGACTCCAAGGAGGTACCCACCTATGTACAGTACTGCTCTCGCCCAAACACACTTAACTTCGGAGTTCTGATGGGATCCGGTGCATTAGTGCTGGTATGGTCGCACCTACCATTCATCGCGCAAAATATTTATTTAACCCTGCTTCCCGCATCCTCGACGCTCCCATTCGCCTTCCTCTCCATTTCACCACGCGATCCCGAATCCCACGGGCACCGAGAAAGGTAAAACAAAACGTAAAACGCACCGACGTAAAATGAAGGTGTAACACGAGGACTCCCCACCCGTTCATTGCACTTTGAATGCACAAATGAGTGAGTATATAATTTTTATATCTCATCTTATCGTTATGTGATTTTGCATTAATAGTCAATCACATGAATTGTATTAATGCACCGGATAAGGGTAAAACAAAACATAAAACGCACCGACGTAAAACGAGGACTTCCCAGGAGGTCACCCATCCTAGTACTGCTCTCGCCCAAGCACACTTAGCTTCGGAGTTCTGATGGGATCCGGTGCATTAGTGCTGGTATGGTCGCACCCACCATTTATCGTGCAAAATATTTATTTAAACCCTGCTTCCCCGCATCCTCGACGCTCCCATTCGCCTTCCTCTCCATTTCACCACGCGATCCCGAATCCCACGGGCACCGGAGAAAGGTAAAACAAAACGTAAAACGCACCGACGTAAAATGAAGGGTTAACACGAGGACTCCCCACCGTTCATTAGCACTTTGAATGCACAAATGAGTGAGTATATAATTTTATATCTCATCTTGTCGTTATGTGATTTTGAATTAATTCACCGGATAATGGAAATACAAAACAAAAACGCACCGACGCAAAACGAGGGGTGCGACACGAGGACTTCCCAGGAGGTCGCCCATCCTAATACTGCTCTCTCGCCCAAGCACACTTAACTTCGAGTTCTGATGGGAGCCGGTGCATTAGTGCTGTATGGTCGCACCCACCATCATTGAGCGCAAAATATTTATTTAACCCTGCTTCCCATCCACGACGCTCCCATTCGCCTTCCTCTCCATTTCACCACCACGCGATCCCGAATGCCACGGGTACCGGAGAAAGGTAAAACAAAACGTAAAATGCACCGACGTAAATGAAGGGTGTAACACGAGGACTCCCCACCGTTCATTGCACTTTGAATGCACAAATGAGTGAGTAATATAATTTTTATATCTCATCTATCGTTATGTGATTTTGCATTAATAGTCAATCACATGATTTTGTATTAATGCACCGGATAAGGGTAAAACAAAACGTAAAACACACCGACGTAAAACGAGGACTTCCCAGGAGGTCACCCATCCATATACTCTCTCGCCCAAGCACACTTGACTTCGGAGTTCTGATGGGATCCGGTGCATTAGTGCTGGTAATTGTCGCACCCACCATTATCGTGCAAAATATTTTATTTAACCCTGCTTCCCGAATCCTCGACGCTCCCATTCGCCTTCCTCTCACCATTTCACCACGCGATCCCGAATCCCACGGGCACCGGAGAAAGGTAAAACAAAACGTAAAACGCACCGACGTAAAATGAAGGGTGTAAAACGAGGACTCCCCACCGTTCATTGCACTTTGAATGCACAAATGAGTGAGTATATAATTTTTATATCTCATCTTGTCGTTATGTGATTTTGGATTAATTCACCGGATAAGGGTAAAACAAAACGTAAAACGCACCGACGCAAAACGAGGGGTGCGACACGAGGGACTTCCCAGGATGTCACCCATCCTAATACTGCTCTCGCCCCAAGCACACTTTAATTCGAGTTCTGATGGGGCCGGTGCATTAGTGCTGGTATGGTCGCACCCACCATTCATTGCGCAAAATATTTATTTAACCCTGCTTCCCGCATCCTTGACGCTCCCATTCGCCTTCCTCTCCATTTCACCACGCGATCCCGAATCCCACGGGCACCGGAGAAAGGTAAAACAAAACGTAAAACGCACCGATGTAAAATGAAGGGTGCAACACGAGGACTCCCCACCGTTCATTGCACTTTGAATGCACAAATGAGTGAGTATATAATTTTTATATCTCATCTTGTCGTTATGTGATTTTGAATTAATGCACCGGATAAGGGTAAAACAAAACGTAAAACGCATCGACGCAAAACGAGGGGTGCGACACGAGGACTTCCCAGGAGGTCACCCATCCTAATACTGCTCTCGCTCAAGCACACTTAACTTCGGAGTTCTGATGGGAGCCGGTGCATTAGTGCTGGTATGGTCACCCCACCATTCATTGCGTAAAATATTTATTGAACCCTGCTTCCCGCATCCTCGACGCTCCCATTCGCCTTCCTCTCCATTTCACCACGCGATCCCGAATCCCACGGGCACCGGAGAAAGGTAAAACAAAACGTAAAACGCACCGACGTAAAATGAAGGGTGTAACACGAGGACTCCCCACCGTTCATTGCACTTTGAATGCACAAATGAGTGAGTATATAATTTTTATATCTCATCTTGTCGTTATGTGATTTTGAATTAATGCACCGGATAAGGGTAAAACAAAACGTAAAACGCACCGACGCAAAACGAGGGGTGCAACACGAGGACTTCCCAGGAGGTCACCCATCCTAGTACTGCTCTCGCCCAAGCACACTTAACTTCGGAGTTCTGATGGGATCCGGTGCATTAGTGCTGGTATGGTCGCACCCACCATTCATCGCGCAAAATATTTATTTAACCCTGCTTCCCGCATCCTCGACGCTCCCATTCGCCTTCCTCTCCATTTCACCACGCGATCCCGAATCCCACGGGCACCGGAGAAAGGTAAAACAAAACGTAAAACGCACCGACGTAAAATGAAGGGTGTAACACGAGGACTCCCCACCGTTCATTGCACTTTGAATGCACAAATGAGTGAGTATATAATTTTTATATCTCATCTTGTCGTTATGTGATTTTGCATTAATAGTCAATCACATGATTTTGAATTAATGCACCGGATAAGGGTAAAACAAAACGTAAAACGCACCGACGAGGGGTGCAA